>NC_084731.1:81099020-81189020 GCF_033978785.1 Entelurus aequoreus | reverse complement strand
CCATTTACACTCAAGGATTTTTGTCACTCTCCATGTCCCTATATATATATATATATATATATATATATATATATATATATATATATATATATATATATATATATATATATATATATATATATATATATATATATATATATATATATATATATATATATATATATATATATATATATATATATGTATATGTATATATATATATATATATGTATATATATATATATATATATATATATATATATATATATATATATATATATATATATATATATATATATATATATATATATATATATATATATATATATATATACATATAACTCTAGAGTTAGTACCACGCCCTTGTTGTCTGTGCCGTCTACTTCTCCCAGTACATAACAGTACGTTCTGGCCAAATTATTAGGGACCAGACAGCACAGTTTCCTCAGCCCCGCCCCCAGTGACTCCAGCCCCCACTCCCAGTGACTTTGGCCCCGCTCACAATGTCTTTTGCTTTTCCCTTCGCCTTTGAATTTTTTTTTAGCCCATGTCTGAAATCTTTTCAGGGACGGACGCCTGGACGCCCTAATCCCACCCGGGGTTACTGTTCCTCAGTCGGCAGGAAGCGTCTGGCATCCGCTGTCAGAGGGGTGGGATAGTACAGACGGCTGTGCGGGTGGGGTAGCACAGCTGCGGCCAGCAGGACCACTTCCACCTGTCGTTCGGTTTGCCTGGTCGCACCCACCAACAAGGCTCGTCCCCGAGCCAGCACCCGCTCCAAGGCTGGTCCCTGAGCCAGTACCAGCACCCAGACTGGTGCCTGAGCCAGTACCAGCACCCAGACTGGTCCCCGAGCCAGTACCAGCACCCAGACTGGTTCCCATACCAGTACCAGCACCCAGACTGGTTCCCGTACCAGTACCAGCGCCCAGACTGGTTCGCGTGTCTACACCAGCACCCAGACTGGTCCTCGTGTCAACACCAGCACCCAGACTGGTCCTCGTGTCAACACCAGCACCCAGACTGGTCCTCGTGTCAACACCAGCACCCAGACTGGTCCCGGTGTCAGCAGCGCCTGCTTCAGCACCATGGCCAGCGCCAACGTCTGCTCCACAGTCAGCCTTCCATGTTAGCCTTTTCTTGACTAAAATAGAAAGAAATTACCAACCTTGTGTGCTTATTTGCAGAAGCTTGTATCGCAGCGCTTATTTTGTAGATTTTAGACACTGTACAAGGCGATATTTGCTCTTTTGCTGATATCGGATGAATATCAATATTGATACAGGGAAATGATGGACACTCAAAAGTCGTGTCGAAATTTTCTCCAACAGAGTGGAAGTTGTCGTACCCTGGTGTCCCAATACTTTTGTCCAAACGTCTGGCTCAGTCAACCTGGAAAATGCGTGTCTCACAGCTATTGACAGGGGCTATCCAGCCATGTGAGTCATGTAAAGGTCAGGAGCTTGTTGCCAAACGCAGATGCTCCGCTCTCGGAGGGAGTTGAAGAGCCGCAAGGTGTTTATAGCGGCTGACGATGCGCACTTGAAGCGAAACGTTTAACCTGCAGGTGCTGCGCTGGAGTTGACCCCTGCCTTCAGTCGTCCCGCTAGACGGGAATACCGTGCATGCTTGGATGCATGAGTAGGCCGACCTGTAATATTAATTCATTTCAGGTAAAAGAAACAAGCTTGTGGAGAATGCCCGACAAATACCCAGTGACTACAAATATGCATATGCATCGTAATCTGGGATGATCTGACTATTACTGCATAATCCTTATTATTTTTTTATTTTTTTCAAGCAGGACGCATTATTTGCTGTGACAGCTTTTGCATGTAGCTTGGTAGAGAAAGGGAGGACAAGCCCCGACTTCCCTCTGAGAGATGCCCAATGCAGCCGGCAGGGCTGCAGCATCATTCTCCAGCAGGGCTTGTTTACCCCCACGCCCCCGCTGTAATCCAGATTGGCCCTGACAGACTCAGGCGGACACCTTCGGGTCAGAATTAGATTCAGTGTGATATTCTGTACCTGATAAGGGCTCACTCTGCGATCTTAGTCCTTCCACTCAGCAAGATGTGGACAATTAGTTGCACAAATGTACCCATAGGAGCATTTTTGCAAACAATGCGACGAATGCATCCACTCTGTCTGCACAGCGGATGGAAGTAAATCCTGCAGGGGACTCTACTGAAAGGCATCACGTGGAATTGGCACTATTACTGTCCTGTAGTGATGGATGAATGACGCCTCGGTGAGTGTAAGGCACACTCACTACCTGTATTGACACTGCATTGATACTGTGTTGGTGTTTCATATTGGTCATTCGCCATCTGCTGGGTTATACAAGTCATATCATTTAAAATAAATAGTTCGCAAATTTGTTTTTGGAGAAAAGGAAAAACAAGTATTGAAAATTTTAGTTATATTAATATTTTTATTTATATTTAATTTTAGTTATTTGAATATTTATTTTGGGCACCAAAAAAAAAAAAAAAAACCTTCACCTACACAATTCAAGGCAAAATTCTTAAACATCATTTGTAAAAAAAACAAAAAAAAACAACACAAAAAAAACAAACAATAGTATTAAAACAAATTAAAATATAATTTAAATAAAAGTAAAAAACTTTTGAAAGTCCAACAAAAACACCAAATTAAATTAAAGTTTAAGTCAAATGGCAGTGATGGGTAAATGATGCCTCAGTGAGTGTAAGGCACACTCACTACCTGTATTGACACTGTACTGATACTGTGTTGGTGTTTCATAATGGTCATTCGCCATCTGCTGGGTTATTATACAAGTCATATCATTTTTAACCGGCAAATAAAATAAATAGTTAGCTAATATGTTTTTGCAGACAAGAAAAACAAGTATTGTACAATTTATATTTATATTTATATTTAAGTGATATTTAGTTATTTTAGTATTTATTTTGGCACAAAAAAAATAAAAAATAAAAAATACCCTTCACCTACACCATTCAAGGTTCTTAAATACAACTTAATTTGTAAAAAACAAAAACAAAAAAACTACAACAACAGTAGTAGTAAAACAAATAAACATATAATAAAAATTTATAAATAATGAAAGTCCAACAAAAACAACAATTTAAATTCAAGTTTACGTCAATAGGCAGTGATGGGTAAATGACGCCTCAGTGAGTGTAAGGCACACTCACTACCTGTATTGACACTGCACTGATACTGTGTTGGTGTTTCATATTGGTAATTCACCATCTGCTGGGTTATACAAGTCATATTATTTTTACCGGCAAATAAAATTAATAGTTAGAGAAAATGAATATGTTTTTGCAGAAAAAAAACAAGTATTGAACAATTTATATTTACATTTATATTTAAATTTAATTTATATTTATAATTAGGTATTTCAGTATTTATTTTGGGCACAAAAAAAATCTAAAATACCCTTCACCTGCACAAGTCAAGGCAAGATAGGTTCTTAAATACAACATCATCATTTGTAAAAAAAAAAAAAAAAAAACACAAAAACCACAAAAAACAATACTAGTAAAACAAATAAAACTATAATTAAAAACAAAATAAATGAAAGTCCACCAAAAACAACAAATTCAATTCAAGTTTAAGTCAAATGGCAGTGATGGGTAAATGATGCCTCAGTGAGTGTAAGGAACACTCGCTACCTGTATTGACACTGCACTGATACTGTGTTGGTGTTTCATATTGGTTATTCACCGTCTGCT
The DNA here is from genome assembly GCF_033978785.1 of Entelurus aequoreus. Taxonomy (NCBI): domain Eukaryota; kingdom Metazoa; phylum Chordata; class Actinopteri; order Syngnathiformes; family Syngnathidae; genus Entelurus; species Entelurus aequoreus. The sequence goes on along the minus strand of NC_084731.1, from coordinate 81,185,319 downwards.
GGATTATACAAATCGCATCCATTTTACTGGCAAATAAAATGCATGGTTAGCATTTTTTTTTGCAGATTTTTTTTTTTAACAATTTATATTCATATCTATATTTCATTTATATTTATTTTACGTTTATATTTTTTGGAGTACAAAAAGAAAACCTTCACCTACACAATTCAAGGCAAGATAGGTTCTTAAATAAAATATTAACATTTGTAAAACAAAACTAATAAATAAAAAAACAACAGTAATAAACAAATAAAAAGATAATTAAAAAAACAAAACAAATTAAAGTCCAACAAAAACACCAAATCAAATTCAAGTGACTTTTCAAATAGGGGGTATGTTAAAATGGGGATGGGGTCTCCAAATAAAATTATTCTCAGGGCCCAATTTAACCAGGTGCGGCACTGAATAAAAGGTATCCAAATATGGTTCATTTTTACGTGAATCGGTACCAGGTAGTACCGATTGAATTATAGTATATTATATAATGTATCTATAAAGTACCATCTAATGACAATAGTCACATTTTAAAGTTAAAATGTTGTCTACTTATTTTCCTTTAAAAAAGAAAACACAAATTTAAAAAAAAATTTAAAAAAAAAAAATATATATATATATATATATATATATATATATATATATATATATATATATATATATATATATATATATATATATATATATATATATATATATATATATTCGTTAAATTAAATTTACTTTAAATACATTCAGAATGTAATATACATCCACATCGAGAGGAGCCAGATGAGGTGGTTCGGGCATCTGGTCAGGATGCCACCCGAACGCCTCCCTAGGGAGGTGTTTAGGGCACGTCCGACCGGTAGGAGGCCACGGGGAAGACCCAGGACACGTTGGGAAGACTATGTCTCCCGGCTGGCCTGGGAACGCCTCGGGATCCCCCGGGAAGAGCTGGACGAAGTGGCTGGGGAGAGGGAAGTCTGGGCTTCTCTGCCTAGGCTGCTGCCCCCGCGACCCGACCTCGGATAAGCGGAAGAAGATGGATGGATGGAAGAATGCAATATAATGTACTAGGATGTATTTTTGCTCCATGACGTAAAATACAAGGACAATGCGTTTGGTATTGTGTTCTTATCATTTCAATACAATTGTATTTGATTATAATCAGATAATTATTTCCACTGAATGCTAAATTGCTTCAAGTCAAGAGGTCATATTGATATATGCTACCGTTTGTTTATTCCCTCAGAGTTTTTTCAGAAAGTTAACAAACGCCAGCCGAAGGTCGGGGGAATCTAATTGTTTAACTTCTGATTCTGCGGTGTCACGCTGGCAGCTCTACGCCGCCAAACCTTCTATTTCGAAATTAATTAGCTACAGAGACTTTTTGTGTGTGTGAGTGTGTGTGTGTGTGTGTGTGTGTGTGTCAGCCTTTATAGTGTGGCCCGTTTCATCCTCAGCTTCAAGTGCCCTGCACACCAGCCAGCTGCGTCTCAGCGGGGTTCGCACTGATGAGAAAGTCCCCCACGCTTGACTTCCATCACACCATCCAGCAGCCTTCACACTGAGGCACTACTCATCAACGATGCCCCACCAGCACGGCTGTGACCCGCTTCTTCAGTCGTGACCCCCGATGTCAGACCACTTGTTGACTCGCATGAGGTGTCAGGGAGGTCCGTTAATCTCACATTGAGGTTCCAAATATGTGTCATGCAGTATTTTATCCCAAAGAAGGAGGTTTCTGAATTGTAAGAAGGTATGTAGCAGGGCGCTTCATACATAGTTTGTATCTAGCCCTTTCCTGCTCCGTCACCGATAACAATACAATGACAAAAGTCCACAGATATTCTAGTGCTGGGTGGTAAACAGATATATAGTAATACCTAGGGATGTCCGATAATGGCTTTTTTGTCGATATCCGATATTCCGATATTGTCCAACTCTTAATAACCGATACCGATATCAACAGATACTGATATATACAGTCATGGAATTAACACATTATTATGCCTAATTTGGACAACCAGGTATGGTGAAGATAAGATCATTTTTTAAAAATAAAAATTAAATAAAATAAGATAAATAAATTAAAAACATTTTCTTGAATAAAAAATAAAGTATAAACAGTATAAAAACAGTTACATAGAAACTAGTAATTAATGAAAATGAGTAAAATTAACTGTTAAAGGTTAGTACTATTAGTGGACCAGCAGCACGCACAATCATGTGTGCTTACGGACTGTATCCCTTGCAGACTGTATTGATATATATTGATATGTAATGTAGGAACCAGAATATTAATAACAGAAAGAAACAACCCTTTTGTATGAATGAGTGTAAATGGGGAGGGAGTTTTTTTTGGTTGGTGCATTACTTGTAAGTGTATCTTGTGTTTTTTATGTTGATTAAATTTTTTTTTTAAAAGATACTGATAATAAAAAAAACGATACCGATAACTTCCGATATTACATTTTAAAGCAACAACTCTAGTAATACCACAACTTGACGGAGCTCTTAAAGTAGCAGTAGAGTGGAAAACAAGTTGCCTTTATATGCTTAATTGTGTTCCGTTGTATCCAATAAACCCGCGTTTCTATAACTATTGTCGGGCCCTGGGCGCCTCTTTGAGGGCCGCTCAGAAATATCTGTTTCTCAGCTGTGGTCCGTACTCACTTGTTTTTTTGTTTTTTACAAGTACTCACTTGTAATACACGTATCCACCACTAGTGGCAGTAATAACGATGTCAAACAAACAGAAGAAGTCTGGAGCTCGAGCCAAAGTTCAAGCGCAAAAAATGACGACTCAAGTGGTGAAGCTGTATTTTCATTTCTACTCAATTTTTGACAATTTATTAAAAGAACACATTACTATTAATTTAGTTGGAATGTATTCATTTTATTCATTTTTTTGAATGTTTCATCCGTTTTTATGAGTACCTTCTTTTAGTTTCATGGTTCATATCATTTGACAGGGTTTATCCTGGTAAACACTAAGTACGTTAGATATAAGTATTGAAAACGACTAAAATCAAGAATACGATTACTATTACAGTGTTGATATTTGAAAAATTGGGCCCCGAGGTCAGAAAGTTTATATAACCCCTGCATTAAACCATATCCAATTGTACTTACAAACCGCAAAGTATGTGAAAATACCGTCAAAACATTACAACATGCCACAAATTCAGTCGGCCATTTTGAATAGCTTGCTCTGATTGTCTCAATGTCCGTAGATTCGGCATTGGATGACGTCACGAGAGCGACACTTCTGCACCATGTTATTAGAGCAGTCATACTGGAAATAAATAGCTAACATTTGAGTCAACAGATCGAGGGTCCTCTATTGCGCTCATTACACTCTCTCTAAAAACATCCAGAAACTGCCAACAATACTCCATTTACATGTCGTGACCTGAAAATTAACCAAATATGAGTGATATTGTTATTATAAGCGCTAACGCAGACGGACTATTTTAGCGGCGCGTTGATAGCAGTGACCTAATGCTAGCTTACGCTGCTATTGTTGACGCAATAAACCGACCACTGCTTCTGCTTCGTCTCAAACTTTCTAAAAGTAAATTCTAGATTATAATTCATGCATATGTCACCTGGTAGAAGACAAATGTGGTCATGGACCGACAGGCTGGTCCACTTTCACATCTCCCAAGATAACAATCTTGAGGATTGTGACTGAATCGTCATCTAAATGGGGTTATGTGAGCGTCCCGTCGGTCGACATCCCAATGAGAGTAGAAATATTACAGTAAGTGTTTTTTTTTATTATGGTTAGTTTGTATGTTTAGCACCTAGCAATGCTTCTAATGCTATTTAGTGTTTCAATAAAGCTACATCGGCTTCTAAAACTTATTACTCATCTTCCTTATATTCGGGCTCAAAAATATTTAGTGGTGGTTCATATTTTTCCCAAAGTAATCATTGTTGGCTCTCACAAAGTCTGCTTGTTGTTGAAGGGGAAGGGATCTGTGGTTTCCCAAAGCGACGTCACGGATCACATGACTGGCTTGCTCATTAACTCTCAAAATGGCTCAGGAATCTCCGTGAGATTGATACTATTTTGATCACATCTATTTATTCGCAAACTTTAAAAGTCTTTTGGTGTCATAAATCAGAAATATATGATGATAGCTTCAATATAGAGGCAACTCATGTTTCCACTCTACTGCTACTTAAAAGGGGAACTGCACTTTCTTTGGAATTTTGTCCATCCACAATCCTTATGTGAGACAAGCACACATATGTTTTTCTTTGTTTATGCATTCTAACTCGTAATAAAATGCTAGCAAAAGTCAGCTAACAATGCGCTCGACAAAAACATTCAAAAACATCCATCATCTTTTCATATGCATGTTGTAAGTATACATGTAATGTAGTAACAGGCACATTTAAAAGATTACTTCGGGATCTAGAACCTTATATTTTTAAGCCTGAAAACACGGAGGATGAGCTACTCATTTTAGAAGCTGTTAGCCAAACAGACGCATCTTTAGTGAACCACTAAGCATCATGTAGCAGTATCGCTAAGTGATAAACAAGATATATACACTTCAAACATGATAAGACAATAACTTACTGTACAATTTCTGCCCTCAATGGGATGTTTGAACGCCACAAAACAATTGCTTAAAACAAATAAAAGAAAAAAAATGTAACTATTCATTTCCCATTAATTATTTTTTGTACAAAATATGTTTACCGGTACATTAAATTCAAGTTTAATGAAAAATAAAAAATAAAATAGTTTCACATGAATAAAAAATGTGGAAAAAATTTAATAAATCTTGCAGCTACATTTGACCCAATAGTTTCCAGGCCACGAAGCAGGGGTGTCCAATTAATTTTAATTGGGGGCCACATCGCTGTAAATTCTGCTTCCAGAGGGCCGCATTCATTTTTCAAATTAATTACATTATGCATGCGGGTAATAAACTGTGATTAATCATGATTAATCGAAAGGCATATGCATTTGATTATTAGATTTTTTTTATGTATAACTTGCTTTAAAATAATAAATAAAGGTGACAAGCAGATATTTAACTATTTGTTTTTATCTCACAAAAATTGTTTTGCAACACAGTATATAATGATATAATTGGCATGATCAGATAATATTAAAGTTTAAAACATGCATTTTTTTCTGTCAAAATTGAAAGAACGAATGCATTTAGTAAACAAATATATATATATCACATGGACAAAGATAAGATAAGACCTTCTGGAAGAACATTTCTGTGGTCAGATGAAACAACAATTCAATTGAGCTGTTTGGCCACAATACCCAGCAATATGTTTGGAGGAGAAAAGGTGAGGCCTTTAATCCCAGGAACACCATACCTACCGCCAAGCATGGTGGTGGTAGTATTTTGCTCTGGGCCTATTTTGCTGCCAATGGAACTGGTGCTTTATAGAGAGTAAATGGGACAATGAAAAAGGAGGATTAGCTCTAAATTCTTCAGGACAACCTAAAATCATCAGCCCAAACTTCATGAAGTATGTGCTCCAATCACTCTATCACAAAAAAATAAGAGTTGTAGAAATGATTGGAAACTCAAGACAGCCATGACATTATGTTCTTTACAAGTGTATGTAAACTTTTGAATACGACTGTATGCATTTTTTTTCTGTCAAAATTGAAAGAACGAATGCCTTTCGTAAAATATATATATATATATTTCATTGAAACCCATTTTTTCCAGGCTTTCGCGGGCCACATGGAATGATGTGGTGGGCCAGAACTGGCCCCCGGGCTTTGAGTTTGACACCTGTGTCTTAGAGCAAATTTACTTAAGAGATATGCAAGTATCTTGCTCGAAAAATCTCAGCACATGTGGTGAATGTGTACACCGGTTCTAATTATGTAACATAAATACATTTTGTGTAACATAAATACATGTTATGTGTCATTCGTGCGGCCTGGGTGGCCCATTTTAATTATGTTGTTCAACACATCAGTCGCATTGTTGTCCTTTCATCAGCCACCCAGTAAAGCCGGAATTAATAAGCAGGTGGGGTAAGAAATTGAAAGGCAGCTTGATACCTGCTGAAATCACGAGTGAGCCACGGGAAAGTACATCATGTGAAATTGCCCTGAGAATATTAACGCCACGTGAACGCAAACAAAAGATAGATTGCGCGAGTGTATCGTTAGGAATAGGTACCTTTCACATTTTAACCCATGCGGAACCTCTGAATACATACCACAATGTACATTTTTGGTACTTTTGTGTGTGTTCATGTTGTAATAAATGTTGATGCGTTCAAAATTAACATGTAGTATTGTTTTATTTCAAATTGAACACTGATCTGTTGTATGCATTCATTTCAGTTTGCCATAGTTGTGTTGCCATGGTCAGGAAGTAGTTTTGCCATCAAGCTGATTGTGCCGATCTTGTCTTTTGTTGGGTCCTACAAAGGCAAGGCAAGGCAAGGCAACTTTATTTGTATAGCGCTTTTCATACACAAGGCAGACTCAAAGTGCTTCACAGACAACAAAGTGAAATGAAAGAAAATAAAAGCAAAATTAAAATGCAGACAATAAAAATAAAAACAGTGCAGACGTTAAAAGTTAAAAGATTAAAAGATTTAGCTGAAAGCTAAGGTGAACATAAAAGTCTTCAGTCTAGTTTTAAAAGTAGTGAGAGTTGGGGAGAGTCTGACATCTTCAGGAAGTTTATTCCAGCTATGTGTTGCATAGTGACTGAATGATGATCTCCCTTGATTTGAGTTTACTCTTGGAACCGCTAACAGATTGGTCTCAGAAGATCTTAGTGATCTAGAGGGCGTATATAGTGGGAGCATATCAGTGATATACTTGGGCCCTAGACCATGTAGTGATTTATATGTGAGCAGGAGGATTTTGAAATCAATTCTCTGATGTACAGGGAGCCAATGTAAGGATTTAAGAATTGGTGTAATGTGCTCACATTTTTTGGTCTTTGTTAGAACTCTAGCAGCAGCGTTCTGAACAAGCTGTAGCTGCCTGACAGTTTTTTTGGGAAGACCTGCAAGGAGACCATTACAATAGTCTAGCCTACTGGTAATAAAGGCATGTACAAGTTTTTCTAAGTCTTGAGCTGACATGAGCCCTCTAAGTCTTTTTACATTTTTGAGGTGATAGTAGGCCGATTTTGTTACTGATTTGATGTGACTGTCGAAATGTAAATCAGAATCTAAAATAACCCCAAGATTTCTGGCTTTATTTGAGGTTTTCAGGGACAGTGATTGAAGGTGTTGGATGACTTTAAACCTTTCTTTTTTAGCACCAAAAACAATTATCTCAGTTTTATCTTCATTTAGTTGTAGGAAATTTTGGCACATCCAGTGTTTGACTTGCTCAATGCACTGGCACAGAAGATCTATGGGGCGATAGTCATTTGGTGATAGCGCTACATAGATTTGGGTGTCATCGGCATAGCAATGATGGTCAATGTTATTATTTTGCATGATTTGTCCTAGTGGGAGCATATAGATGTTAAATAAAGTCGGCCCCAAGATTGAACCTTGGGGGACTCCACACGTTACGTTGGTTGGTTCTGATACAAAGTCACCAATGGAAACAAAATAGTTCCTATCTTGTAGATATGACTTGAACCAGCTTAAAACTGTGCCTGAGATCCCCACCCAGTTTTCCAACCTGTCCAAAAGTATTGAGTGGTCGACAGTGTCAAATGCAGCACTGAGGTCCAAAAGCATTAATACTGAAGTTTTGCCAGAGTCTGTGTTTAGACGGATGTCATTTATAACTTTAAGAAGGGCCGTCTCTGTGCTATGAAGAGGTCGAAATCCTGACTGGAAGTTGTTGTGGCAGCCAGTAGAAGCCAAGAAGTGATTTAGTTGTTGGAGGACAACTTTCTCAATTATTTTACTTATGAATGGTAGATTTGAAATTGGTCTGTAGTTGTTGATAACAGAGGCATCTAGGCTCTGCTTTTTTAGAAGAGGTTTAATGACTGCAGTTTTGAAAGCCTTCGGGAAATTGCCCGATTTAATAGAATTATTAACTATTTGCAAGATGTCTGTTGATAGGCAGTCAAAAACATTCTTAAAGAAGTTGGTAGGTAAAACATCAAGGCAGCAGGTGGATGACTTTAGAGCTGTCACCGTTTCCACTAGAGTTTTAGAGTCTATGGCATTAAAGCTTGCCATCATTGCTGTGTTACTTTTGCCTAAATGGGGTGGTGATCCAACTTTTTTACTTGAGATATTGATGGTGCGTCTGATGCCTTCAATTTTATCAGTATAAAAGAATGCAAAGTCATTGCATTTCTGCGTGGAATGGAGTTCGGCTGGTATTTGTGTTGGGGGTTTAGTCAGTCTGTCAACGATTGTGAATAGGGTTTTGGCCTTATTTGTGTTGCTGTTTATGATATTGGAGAAGAATGTTTCTCTAGCACTTTTTAAGACTAAATTGTAGGCCTGGAGGCTCTCTTTATAGATGTCATGGTAAATATGAAGTTTTGTATTCCGCCAGATTCGTTCAGCCTTCCTGCACTCTCTTCTCTGGGCTGTTACAGCAGCAGATTTTCTCCAGGGTGCCTTTTGCTTGCCAGAAATCGTTTTAACTGTAACAGGTGCAATGATATATATGATATTCACAATTTTGGAATTAAAGTTGCTTACAAGATCATCAGCATGACATGGGTTTAGAGGTGTTTGTACTGTAAGTATTGTAATTTTTTACACACCAGCTGACATAACTGTCTATATATATATATATATATATATATATATATATATATATATATATATATATATATATATATATATATATATATATATATATATATATATATATATATATATATATATATATACATATATATATATATATATATATATATATATATATATATATATATATATATATATATATATATATATATATATATATATATATATATATATATATATATATATATATATTACCGTTCAAAAGCTTGGGGTCACATTGAAATGTCCTTATTTTGAAGGAAAAGCACTGTACTTTTCAATGAAGATAACTTTAAACTAGTCTTAACTTTAAAGAAGTACACTCTATACATTGCTAATGTGGTAAATGACTATTCTAGCTGCAAATGTCTGGTTTTTGGTGCAATATCTACATAGGTGTATAGAGGCCCATTTCCAGCAACTATCACTCCAGTGTTCTAATGGTACAATGTGTTTGCTCATTGGCTCAGAAGGCTAATTGATGATTAGAAAACCCTTGTGCAATCATGTTCACACATCTGAAAACAGTTTAGCTCGTTACAGAAGCTACAAAACTGACCTTCCTTTGAGTAGATTGAGTTTCTGGAGCATCACATTTGTGGGGTCAATTAAACGCTCAAAATGGCCAGAAAAAGAGAACTTTCATCTGAAACTCGACAGTCTATTCTTGTTTTTAGAAATGAAGGCTATTCCACAAAATTGTTTGGGTGACCCCAAACTTTTGAACGGTAGTATATATATATATATATATATATATATATATATATATATATATATATATATATATATATATATATATATATATATATATATATATATATATATATATATATATATATATATATATATATATATATACATATATATATACACTTTTTACCAAAATGCATTTCGATACTTTTCGATACTTTTCTAAATAAAAGGGACCACAACAAATGGCATTATTTATACTAAATTAGGAGTCTTATGTACCGTAAGATTTTTTGTTAAAATAAAGCCAATAATACCATTTTTTGTGGTCCCCTTTATTTAGAAAAGTATCGAAAAGTTATCGAAATACATTTTGGCACCGGTGCCAAAATATTGGAATCGGGACAACACTAATCTGCACCCATCTGGCCACACCTAGCCACGCCTAGCTCAAAATGTTTGGTACTTACATCTTTGTATTTATTTTTTATTTTAGTGCAGAGAAGAGCTGCCTTTGTTCTCATGATAGGTTAGTTTCTTTATTTTATAGTAGTATAGTAGTTTTTTGTTTGTTTTTTTCATGCTCTTTTGAGTTGTAAAAGCATAAACCTCTGTATATTATGCTACACCTCAGCAACACTTCATAAAATAAGTGGGGGCTTGTTCGGGATAATTCCCCATGAGTGAGACTCATACGATGAGAACCAACTACTCTCTAAAGCAGGGGTGTCCAAACTTTTTCCACTGAGGGCCGCATTCTGAAAAATCAAAGCAAGCGGGGGCCATTTTGATATTTTTTATTTTAAAAACCAATACAATATATGTATAAAAAAATATACATTTAGGCCTCCTGTCAGGCTTGATCCCGGGGACCCCAAAGGGTTTTGATAAAAAACATATTAAAAATATGTCATTATTCAGTATTATTATTTTCATTATTATTCAAGTTTTAAATCTCTAGATCAACATTTGGTCTATCTGTCAATATAACGGTTTCAAAGATTTAAGTTGTATGCTCTTGTTGTCAAAGAAAACCCTGTTTTTTATGGAAAAAAAACAAAATATGCAATATTTTCACACAATACAATTTTTAAGTGGAATATTTGAGATTATATAATAATTGGAGCCTTAAAAAGGTCAATAACTCATAACAACATTGATTTTAATTCATTATTATTTTTTGAGCAATGACACTTAAAAACAAATCACACTAAAATTATTGGGGATCCAAATAATTATAGTGTTCAAAAATAAATTCCTTTTTTTTTTTTACTGTTTACTTTTAACACAATAATCTCAAGATCAACTTCAGATCTATCCGTCAATTATACGTTTTATTGTTGTTTATGTTTTCCGTTTGTTCGTTTTAGGCCCTTTAAAAAAAACAGCTCAGTTTTTTATATGGCAAACACAAAATATGCAACATTTTCCCCCAAAATATCTCAAATGTGACGTAATTGGAGCCTTGAATAGGTCAATAATTCATAATGACATTGATTTTGATACATTATTATTTTTTAAAGAAAGAAACAGCCTGCATGGCAGCTTTGTGTTATTAGAGTAAACATTGCGACATTTTCTTGTTACATTTCACCTGTTTGCTCTTTTATACCACTTATCAGGTTTTTAATTTTTTTCAATTGTATTTTTAAAATGTGCCATGGGGCCGTTAAAAAATGACCTGCGGGCCAAAAATGGCCCCCGGGCCGCCCTTTGGACACCCCTGCTCTAAAGGAGCCGGACAAGGTCACCAAAATGTTTGCAACGGCTTCCATCAGGCAGCCATGCAAATTGCACACCACTGCAATAACAAAACATATTGTTAAATACATCTCTGACTGTTTGGTCTAAAATAAGCAATAACCATAATAACCGTAACCAGTCGGTAACAAGAATGTGCTGCTATAACTGGAATGTTTAATTACAAAATCGCGTTCCCTCTGCACTGTTATTCTTGTGCACAGCTCTGCGCCCACGTGCATTTCCCACTCGTTCTCTTGACTCGCAAACAAAGCAACTGCATAGAGTCGGACGGGGTGGTGGGGGGTGGGCGGGGGTGTTTGGTTCCACATGAAGGCATTGTCCTCTTTTGATGTCTTCCCTCCAGGAAGCCCCTCAGTGATGAAATGTGAACCATATGAATAGTAAGGTCTTATGTTCCTTAGCGAGGGATCAACTCAAGTTCATTGTGACAAAAAAAGAAGTAACAATACAACATAAAACATTTGTCCAAGTTTTTGTTTTGTTTTTTTTTGTTTTTTAATAAAGTAGTCAAACGCTGCTGTATCGTGAATCTCGAATCGACTATCATGATTCCCAGGAAAAGTTGTGTCTATTTCGTTTGTAGTTTTTCACAAATATGAACACATGTTACAAGTGTCTCCATCAATGCAACGTTGTATTTGTAAAATTGCTAAAGCGGACCTTCTCATGCAGCTAAATAAGGTGTGCAGAATATTAGAAACATCTGTTCAGTGTAGGGATGGGAATTGATCAGACTTTTTCTGTTCGGATTTCCATTCTGCTTAACGATCCGGTTACTTATCGGTTCTCTTATCGATTGTTATTTGTATGTGGTATTTCGATCCGAATAAATCAGGCCTTATGTGTAGTATCAGAATGTGATACTACATATAGTGGTTAGATCGATATTTTCCTTTTCCAAAATACAATTTTTGACAAATTTGCTGTGGTTTACAAGTGTTAGGAATAGCGCTGTTACTTTTACTCGTAGCGAGTTTTCTAATTAATTACCAATTAGATTAGTAATGACTAATTAATTACATAACAACGCTTCTTTTAATGTGGTGGTATGTCAACAAGACAGCGTCAGAGGCACAGCAAGTTTAATGCAGGAAATCCCTTTTTATTATTTTATTAGTGCGAGCAACAACCGCCATCGCACTCAATGTCAAATAGGAAGAGGCAACATCACACAGCAAACAACATGTAAGGACACACACACTCTTACCACTACCACGGAGGAATAATGAACAGCAATTCAGCAAAACGATTAAACAGAGATGCCGTCATTTTCCAAAACATTCATTTAAAGAGGAGTTCAGTTGTTTTGTGGGGAAAGTAAAAACTATAATGAATTACTTCTTTTAAATAATTTGCCAAAGACAGTTGTTTACCATCCCAGGGAATAAGTCTTTAAACACAGAAGGACTTTGAGATGAAAAAAATAAGGATTTATAAAAGTACTAGATAGTACAAAACCCAAAACCAGTGAAGTTGGCACATTGTGTAAATCGTAAATAAAAAGAGAATACAATGATTTGCAAATTCTTTTCAACTTATATTCAATTGAATATAAGACAATATATGTGTCTCATATGCAAAGACAAGATGTTTAATGTTCAAACTGAGAAACGTATTATTTTTTTTTTCTGCAAATAATCATTAACTTAGAATTTGATGGCAGCAACACATTGCAAAAAAGTTGGCACACGGGCATTTTTACCACTGTGTCACATGGCCTTTCCTGTTAACAACACTTAGTAAACGTTTGGGAACTGAGGAGACCATTTTTGGAAGCTTTTCAGGTGGAATTCTTTCCCATTCTTGCTTGATGTACAGCTTAAGTTGTTCAACAGTCCGGGGGTCTCCGTTGTGGTATTTAAGCCTTCATAATGCGCCACACATTTTCAATGGGAGACAGGTCTGGACTACAGGCAGGCCAGTCTAGTACCTGCACTATTTTACTATGAAGCCACGCTGTTGTAACACGTGCAGAATGTGGCTTGGCATTGAAAATGCTGAAATAAGCAGGGGCGTCCATGTCAAAGACGTTGCTTGGATGGCAACATGTGTTGCTCCAAAACCTGTATGTACCTTTCAGCATTAATGGTGCCTTCACAGATGTGTAAGTTACCCATACCTTGGGCACTAATACACCCCCATACCATCACAAATGCTGGCTTTTCAACTTTGGGCCTAGAACAATCCGGATGGTTCTTTTCCTCTTTAGTCCGAAAGACACAACGTCCACAGTTTCCAAAAACTATTTGAAATGTGGACTCGTCAAACCACAGAACACTTTTCCACTTTGCATCAGTCCATCTTAGATGAGGTCAGGCCCAGCGAAGCCGGCGGCGTTTCTGGGTGTTGTGGATTAATGGCTTTGGCTTTGCATAGTACAGTTTTCTGAAGTGTTCCTGAGTCCACGTGGTGATATCCTTTACACACTGATGTCGCTTTTTGATGCAGTACCGCCTGAGGGATCGAAGGTCACAGGCATTCAATGTTGGTTTTCGTCCTTGCCACTTACATGCAGTGATTTCTCCAGATTATTTGAACCTTTTGATGATATTGCAGACCGTAGATGGTGAAATCCCTAAATTCCTTGCAATAGCTTGTTGAGAAATGTTGTTCTTAAACTGTTTGACGATTTGCTCACGCATTTGGTCACAAAGTGGTGACCCTCGCCCCATCCTTGTTTGTCAATGACTGAGCATTTCATGGAAGCTGCTTTTATACCCAATCATGGCACCCACCTGTTCCCAATTAGCCAGTTCACACGTGGCATGTTCCAAATAATTGTTTGATGAGCATTCCTCAACTTTTACAGTTTTTTTTGCCAATTGTGCCAGCTTTTTTTGAAACATGTTGCAGGCATCAAATCCCCAATGAGCTAATATTTGCAAAACATAAAGTTTTTCAGTTCGAACGTTGAGTATCTTGTGTTTGCAGTCTATTCAACTGAATATAGGTTGAAAAGTATTTGCAAATCATTGTATTTTGTCTGTATTTACGATATACACAACGTGCCAACTTCACTGGTTTTGGGTTTTGTAGTTGTTGCTTTTGTTTAGTTATTGTGTACTATTGACTTTGTTTTGATCAAACATTTGTATGTGATAAAAGAAAATAAGGAAATGGTTATTCTTGTTGATAGTTCAGCTGCTAATAGCATTCACCATAAATAAATAAATAAAAACAATACAGTTGATATTGTTATGATCCGCTGCCCGGATCATATTTCGGTTTACGTTTTCTAGTCATTTGTGTTTTTCTGCTAGTCTTGGACTCCTTTTTAGTATCTGTTTATGCACCTGAGTTTGTTACCATAGCAACTGATTACTTTCACCTGCCGCGGGTGTTCCCGACGCGCACCTGTTTTTCATTATTGTCTTCATTATATAAGCCTGCCTTTTCATTCAGTCTGTGTTGCATCGTATTTTGTGTTCGCACGACAGTTGACGACTTCTGTTCCTGTTCTGTAACCTTGTAGCTTCCACGCTAAAGGCTCTGGTAACCTGCTAGCTTCCACGCTAAAGGCTCTGTTTAGTGTTTTACTCTAGCTCCCACGCTAGCTCCTTTGTTTTGTACTTTTAGTGCTATGAGCACGTGTTTATTTGTTACTGTCTGATTTACGCTTTAATAAATCATTGCTTACCTGCAAGCTGTGTCCGAAGCCCGATCTGCATCCCTGAGAGACGAACACCCGCACCTGGTCGTCACAGATATCAGTTAGGTATCGGCCGATCCCACACATGGATGATGTTATCAGAATCGGCAGCACACAACAATTATCAGAACATCCCCAGTCAATGCATCTATTTATTGTACACAGGAATTGAACAAAAGTGTTAGTAATTGCTGTGAAACTCAAAAAGGCTCGGATTAAACAAGCTCTGCTTCTTCCTACTGCTTTTCGGATGTGTCGAAGTGTGAAATAGTAGTTACATAATGTACCACAGTGTGACCTCACATGCATGTTCAAAATAAAGTAAAACCATAGTCACCTCCAGCAACTTATATACATATTTCCGGTCACTTTATTATTCTCCCACTGGGTTAATAAAGCATAACCGTGACAAAATGTAGCATCATTTCCTTTTCCGTGGAAATTGGGAGGTGCGCGACAGTCAGATATCGTGACGGTCGGAGCGAGTGATTGAAATCGAGCTCAAAGGAATCCTGACACATGTCGGCCGCGGGTCCAGTTGGAGATGACAGAACATGAGCTGACCAAAAAGAACTTGGGGGGGTAAAGCTGCTCCACCGCACGCAAAGACCGCTTCTTTTCCACAGATTCAACTCAACTACTTGAATTTAAATTCATCAGGATTGTTTTTTTTTTGTGTGATGTTTGTCAATTTTTCGACATTCTGTTTAGATGTTTGCTGCCTTGCTTTGGTATCAACATGACTTGAAGCAGCTGGTCCTGAATCAGCGAAGTAAACTCTCACATTTAGCAGCTCTGCTTTAGCGTTGCTAACCCTTTTTAAAAATGCCTTTATTTATGAACGTGTTCGCCACTACTGAGGATTGAATTGCATCATTAAATACTAATCCTGTAACACAGCCATGATTTACTGTGGCCAATAAATGAGGTATAGCCAGCCATGTATGAGCCCACATGTCTATGTGTCCTTCCTTTTTGCATTAGTCAAAATAAAAACAGCTTTCCAACCCCAAAATAAAACTATGTTTACACATTTTAATTAAAAGGGATGCAAACAAAAATTAAACATCGCATAGCGCAGTTATTTTCAACCTATTTTGAGCCAAAGCACATTTTTTGCACACCACCAGCAGAAATCATTAAGAAATTAAACTCAGTTGACGGTAAAAAGTCGTTGTCGCAAGTGTTGGATATGACTTTAAAGCATAACCGAGCATGGATCAATATAGCTCTTGTCTCAAAGTAGGTGTACTGTCACGACCTGTCACATCACGCCGTGACTTATTTTGGGTTTTTTGTTGTTTTCCTGTGTGTAGTGTTTTAGTTCTTGTCTTGCGCTCCTATTTTGGTGACTTTTTCTCTTTTTTTGGTATTTTCCTATAGAAGTTTCATGTCTTCCTTTGAGCGAGATTTCCCACATCTACTCTGTTTGAGCAATCAAGACTATTTCAGTTGTTTTTATCCTTCTTCGTGGGGACATTGTTGATTGTCATGTCATGTTCGGATGTACATTGTGGACACCGTCTTTGCTCCACAGTAAGTCTTTGCTGTCGTCCAGCATACAGTTTTTGTTTACTTTGTAGCCAGTTCAGTTTTAGTTTTGTTTTACATAGCCTTCCCTGAGCTTCAATGCCTTTTCTTAGGGACACTCACCTTTTGTTTATTTTTGGTTTAAGCATTAGACACCTATTTATCTGCACGCTGCCTCCCGCTGTTTCCGACATCTACAAAGCAATTAGCTACCGGCTGCCACATACTGATGTGGAAGAGTATTACATGGTTACTCTGCTGAGCTCCAGACAGCACAGACACTCAACACCAACACATCATTTGCAGACTATAATTACTAGTTTGCAAAAAATGTTTTTAACCCAAATAGGTAAAATTAGGTAATCTCCCACGGCACACCAGACTGTATCTCACGACACTAGTGTGCCGCGGCACAATGGTTGAAAAACACTGGCGTAGCGCATAGTAATAATTATACACTAGTACTGCAGGTATCAGGAAATGCATGTCTGCAAAGCTAATGGACGTTGATAATTGCATTTTTGAATTACAGTTCTCTGTCAAAAATTGTTAATCGTTCTTTAACAATTTATGGGGGACAATTATCACAACTAAATGGAAATCCTCCAACGGTACAATAATTGCTTTCTAGTGCGTTTAGGTTATGCGGAAGAAATTACTGGTACCCTTCTGTGAGAGAAAAAACAACAACAACACAATGGTTGCTAAAATAACTCAAAGTGTATAGTCAAATATGTCTTTTCATCAGAGTAATCACACTTTTGAATTTGGATTAATCATAATTAATCACAGTTTTTCAACTTATTTGTGGTGCTTTGGTTGACGTTGATGCCGCGGGTACAGTATACTCCGCTGGCGTTGTTAGCCGTTGAACAAGTTAACCCAATCACAACAAATATATAAATATTACATTAATCTACAATTACGCAGATTAATCACATACCGTATTTTCCGGACTATAAGGCGCACTTATTTTATTTTTTTCTCAAAACTCTACAGTGCGCCTCACAACCCAGTGCGCCTAATGCATACTTGCCAACCTTGAGACCTCCAAATTGGGGAGATTGGGGGGGCGGGGGTTTGAGGTGGGCGGGGTCGTGTGGGCGGGGCCGGGGGCGGGGTTAAGGGAGGAGGAGTATATTTATAGCTAGAATTCACTGAAATTCAAGTATTTCTTATATATATATATATATAAAGAAAATAAATAACTTTCAGTGAATTCTAGCTATATATATATATATATATATATATATATATATATATATATATATGTATATATATATATATATATATATATATATATATATATATATATATATATATATATATATATATATATATATATATATATATATATATATATATATATATATATATATATATATATATATATATATATATATATATATATATATATATATATATATATATATATACATATATATGTATTTTATTATATATATATATACATATAAATAAAAGAAATACTTGAATTTCAGTGTTCATTTATTTACACATATACACACATAACACTCCTCTCTACTCATTGTTGTATTTGAAAGTGCAATGCTTTGGAGCCAGTAGCACAGCCTTTGAAGGAGCGTAGGTATGGGCAGTGTAATATTCTGGGTTGGAGTCAATAACCAGGCGAGGTGACAAAGTTACGTCTCTCTACTTCATACTTCTGAACCGACTCCCACACTTGTGCGCAATACAACGTAAACCGTTGGCCAACCAAAAAGTAGCCACAGAACTCTATGCGGTATAGTGTTCTGTGGTTACTTTTTGGTTGGCCAAGCGGACGTGACGACAGGCTGTCCTCACTCAGGTCCGCACGGACCTGGAGGGTGCGTGCCTTAAGTCCGGCTGGAAATCGGGAGAATGGTTGTCCCGGGAGATTTAGGGGAGAGGCACTGAAATAGTCTCCCGGAAAATTCGTGAGGGTTGGCAAGTATGCTAATGTAAGGAATATGTTTGGTTGAGCTTACTCACCTCAAAGCCATTTTATTTGGTACATGGTGTAATGATAAGTGTGACCAGTAGATGGCAGTCAAACATAAGTGATAAGTGTATATTGCCACTATGATGGCAGTATGTCACAAGTAAACAACACCAACATTTTAAATGTTCCATTGAAAATATAGAACATTACACACGGCGCTCAAAAATCCATCAAAATGTTTTAGTACGACTTTGGTAAGCTATGAAGCCACACCCCTTGAAAGAGTGTTGGCGCATTAAACATACGAGTATTATTATGGTGTGTGTATAATGTAAGACATATTCTCTGGTGGGGGTTTTTCGCAATATTATGCAAAAGCAACTTTTCTTACCTTCTGGTACCTACTGATCTGTATTTGGGATTTGCATAAATCCTGAAAAATTACGCGCGTCCGCCTTTGTAGTCCGTAGTCAATAAGCTTCTTCTTTTTCTCTATCTTCTTGTTATGGGACGTTCATCCTCCGCTGTTGCCATTTCTAATAAAAAGTAGTGTAAATATCTAACTTATATCTGTCAGTAAACTCGCCATGAAAGCGCTAAAACATACCGGTGTAGTGAGTTTACATTATTCACCCAAGGAAATTTAGTTATTAGAGAGTTCCGGTGGGACGGTTTTTCAGGGGACACATTTCCGGTGCGGTTGTTTCCGGATGAGGAGATGCTTCTCCGTTATTGATTGAAGTAAAGTCTGAATGTCATTAAAACAGTTAGCTCCATCTTTTGACACTTCTTCCACCCCCGTCCTTGCACGCTACACCGCTACAACAAAGATGACGGAGAAAAGACGCTGTCGAAGGTGAGCCACGTAAATAAGACCGCCCACAAAACGGCGCATCCGGAAGCGACTGTCAGAAAGTGGCTTGAAGATGATCTGTAAAACATAATCTATGCAACATTTTGACCAAAGAACCACCATTACATGTTATGTAGACCACAAGAAAGTGTTTTACATTTAGAAAAAAATAATAATAAGACTTCTTTAATGCCCCTTATAATCCGGGGCATTAAATATATGAAAAAAGATCAAAAATAGACCATTCATTGGCAGTGCGCTTTATAATCTGGTGCGTGTTCATGACCTTGGTCCTCCAAAAAAAAAATCCCCATGCATGACCCAAAACACACACTCAAGAATAACAAGAGCAAAACCTTGCACCATTCTGAAGTGGCTAAAAGCTGAAATATGCAGTCTGAAGAAAGCACTCTTTAAAACTGAGAGCGTTGAAGTAGTTTGTAGAGAACAAAAGGTTTGACAGGTGCAAAAGTTGCTTAAAAAGTTTGTGAAACAAAATATTAGGTGAGGACAGGGCTATTCAACTGCATAATGAAGAGGGCCACAGTTACAAGAGCCCATGGGCTAAGGGGCCGAACATCGAAATGTGGATGTTTCTTCAGAAAGTGTCTTCGCAGGTAAAATTTTTCTAAGACTGCGTTTATCTAATGAAAAATTAAACACATAGGCTTTCACACTGCATTGTCAAAAAATGCATTAGTGTGCCTTCACTACTTGATTCCAGCGTGTACTGCTAGTTAACTGCATGAAGAAACAGAAGCTCCAGAAGTTTTATTGAGGATTGATGTTCCTTCCTTTGCATTACTTTCCATCTTTACACTTCTTCCTTCATTTAACTTTATAAGACTGAAAATATAAACATAAAAGTATAATGTCCATTGGGTATTTTACATAAATAATCTCAATTGTGTATTTTACCTATGTAAAATAGAAGGTTTAGTGTTAATATGTTCACACAATAAACTACATTTGTTTACACATATAGAAATCACACAAAACATTGCTCATGTATGTTTTCTGGTTATATCAGATATTTTTATGGCCTGGCAGGTTCATTGTTACCATTCTTAACTGTGTATTAATGATTGTGATTGACTGACTGCAGCTGAACATGTTGGATCAACGAATACTCGCAATTTGGGATGTCCCGATCAACATTTTTGGTCTCATCTTATTACATTTAGAATTTGCTTGTGTTGTTGTAAATCAGATGATGTATCACATTTGCGGTATCGAATGCTACACAAGGGAAGGCATTCTTATAGCCCCAGTCCTGGGTGGATCTCCCGGGGAAGGAAGATCCGCCAGTCTGCTGAAAATGCTGGAAATTGACCACTCTACATAGCAACGGACGCTGTGGTCGAAGTTGGAATTGCCACAAAACACCTTTTAGGATATTCAACCTTCTACTGTCCTACAAGTTTTGGTTCTACTGGATTTTAATGCTGCCTTTGATACAGTGGATCACCTCATTCTTTTAAATATACTAAAACACCTGGTGCACCTCTCTGGTACTGTTCACAGATGGTTAATTTCCTATCTCGCAGACAGAAAATTCTTGATAAGACCATGAAATCACATGTGGTGTGCCTCAAGGATCAATTTTAGATCCTATTATTTTTAATATTTACTTGATTCCACTTGGCTCTGTCATCAGGAGAAACGGAATTCATTTCCAAAGTTATGCTGATGACACACAGTTGTATATTTCCATGCCTCCTGATGACACAAAACCCATTGATACTGTATTTAATTGCATTGTAGATATTAAATCCTGGATGGCAGATAACTTCTTATGGCTTAATTCGGACAAGACTAAAGTTTTAGTCATTGGCCCAGGCCCTGAGAGAGAAACGTATCAAAACTACAAGCGTTTTCTTTAACTCCATCACTACAAGTGAAAAATCTGGGCATAGTTTTCGACTCTAACCTTATTTTTTTACCACGTATAAAACAAATAGGTTTTTATCATCTTAACAATGTAGCCAGACGTCGCCCAATTCTCTCTCAGGGCAACACAGAGACGCTAATGGATGCTTATATTACAAGTCGTATAGATTATTGTAACGGCCTGTTTTCTGGTCTTCCTAAAAAGGTTATTGCACCTTTACAACTACTCCAAAATTCAGCGGATCGTGTCCTGGCGTAGACCAGAAGGCGGGTTCACATTACACCAGTTTTAAAATTGTTGCATTGGCACCCTGTGTTTTAAGGTTATTCTTATGGTTTATAAATGTTTTTTGGTATTGGACCTTCTTAACTTTCGGGTTTGCTTTTACCCTACGAGCCCTCGCGGGGGGCATTGGGGGGCGGGAGGGAGTTGAGACGGCATTGAGGTATTGCTTTTAAATCTGTAAAGCACTTTGGGTTGCATTTCTTTTTGAAAAGCGCTTTATAAATAAAGTTTGATTAAATTTAGCGGCCAAAGTAGATAGTGCACCCCCCCCCCCCCCCACAATTTGTCTTGTTTCTTGTATCAGCTAAACGATGACGAATGAGGCCATATGAATCCCCTTCCTACAGCAGATATATATTTTATTTAACAAAATAAAGTGACTCGTGCACAATAACTAAACAAAAGCAAGAACTACGTCAATAAAAACTACAACTAAGATGCACGTTACAATCAAGCAGCTGGCGCATAATAAGTGCAATACTTATAGTATTAACACGTTTTAGGGCGCAACAAAAAAAAACACCATAAGCTAATGTACACTAGTGCCATCTAATGTCTTGGACTTGCAACTGTAATTGCAACTTAATGTCATACTTGCTAATGATACCGAGATGATAACGAAACACAATTTAACAACTGGACAGCAGTTATCATAATAAGGTCATTTTTTAAATGTTGCAATAAAAATTAGATTTTATTATCAAAAACAATTAATATTTATTAACCCACATAAATGTACCGATAATTTGTACCGTTCAGTACCGCGAATTGGTATCGGTACGCCAGTGGTGTGCTGTCTGGACGGGACTTTATATGAAACAAAAGCAAATTTGCACATCTTGCAGCGACAAATTCTCTTATTAAGTAAAAAAAAAAAAACACCTAAATGCAAAACATTTTTTTGAGTCATCGGCTCACGAGAACGCTACTAGCGAGTGGTGTACAATCGGAAATGTTGTCAACATTAGTACCTCTGACGAATTCAGCAACGTTTTGTAGCAACTGTTAATCTTTCATTTCAAAGTGTGATTTTTCCGATGTAACGGAAATAGCACGAAGAAAAAAATTTAAAAGTCTCTTGGAGTCATTTCTAAACTGCAGACTGCAGTTGGTTCAAACGTTTGTGCACAAATTGCAATTATTTGGAACCACTTGATGAAGGTCTGAAAGAAGACTGACACAATAAGACGGCAGATAATTGGTTATCATATTGAAGAACAACTCAATGGCCATCCAACCGTGAACTTGAAACTGCTGGGCTGCTGGTGTTAATTAGCTCCATTATTCACAGAGCAATATCGCTATCTGCATGTGGCATACTAATTTTTTGAAGATATTACATATTTTATGCAAGTTAATCAGATGCAGATTTTTTTTTCATCAGGCTCATGGGACCAATATCACACCAACACGAGCATGTATTGCCGCCAGAGGTGTAAGAAAATAATATTCTAATGTGGTAAATATTGGTGGGTACACTGCGGATCTCCTGGAGCTAATCCAACGGATACAACTGGCATTTTTTTTAATATTTCATTGGGTAGCAGAATAGTGAAATATTCTGAAATTCAATTTAAGATTAAAATCAGTGTCATGGCTGGGCCTGCTCCACTGTCAGTTTAATCAGAGAAGAAATCAAAACCATTGATAGTCTGTCTGGCAGTTCAATGAAATGCAATCTTAGTAATAATTGCAAAAAATACATGAAAAAGAAAAACTGTGATATCTTAGCTGAGACATCTTGTAAGTATGGAGACTTTTCTTCTGAAACGTCCCTTTTTAATGAAGGTTTACTGTTTCCACAGATATATTATTGTAGATATGTACTCATACTCTAGTCGGGATGGGTATCTTTCACATTGAAACCAAAACGATACCAATTTCTGGTACCTGGGAACACGGCCGTTTCTAGGATCTGAGAAATACTGAGGTCAAATTTGGTCCAAGAGGATCTTTGAAAGGGTGAAATCATTGGTAACCCAGCACCCCATGAATATTACTTTGAGTAACACAATGAACAATCTACTTTGTTATTAATGTGCTGAAGTTTAACGTGTTGAAAAATGTTACCATCATTAAAACAAAGGTTTAAAAATTGTACTTCATTCAAATCCAACATGAATTTGATCCCACGACCTTCTTGCGTTGCATTGAAAGTGCTAGTGCCATGCCTGTGTCATAATAAAATTTAATACTGAGCTGTCCAGTTGTTTGATTCCTTACATTTTTGAGGCTCATTTGCAAGTATTATAAAGTAGATTTTGCAAATGGGAATATAATATGATGGCAGTGTGTAATAAAAACTGTGCTGTCCAGTTGTTTGATTCCTTACATTTCTGAGGCTCATTTGCAAGTATTATAAAGTCCATCCATCCATCCATTTTCTACCGCTTATTCCCTTCAGGGTCGCGGGGGGCGCTGGAGCCTATCTCAGCTACAATCGGGCGGAAGGCGGGGTACACCCTGGACAAGTCGCCACCTCATCGCAGGGCAGTATTATAAAGTAGATTTTGCAAACGGTATATAACATAATGGCAGTGTGTAATAAAAAATGTGCTGTTCAGTTATATCTTGTTTTCCTACACATATGGGTCACATGTGCAAGTATGCATTAATTCCAGTTAGTCCTAGGTGTGTTGCTGTAGTCAGGAAGTAGTCTTTGCCATTAAATGAAATGTGCCAAGCTTGTCTTTTGTTGTTCCCCACAGAGTGTTTATACTGTGAGTATTGTACTCACTGCACACCTGCTGTTTGATTGTGACATGCAACTATGTTGTAGTTTTCATTACTAAATGTGTTAGTGTTAAAAATGCATGTATATGGCATATTCTATATTAATTAGCATCGAGCTAAGGCATTTTGAAAAAAGTGGCCTTAATTTTGAACACATTCCAGTAGGCACACTTGTTTTGTTGGCATGGAAAATTTGCTATGTAAAGTGTTGGAGCTGATGCGGGATCCGTAACCGGTAGGCACGGCACGTGTAAGAAGGGTATCGGTGTCACCGTGTCATGTCACCATGTTACCTATTTTATGTAAATTGGTAGCCGGTAGTACCAACAGAACTTTGTCGGCAACTGTAAAAGTACTGAATTCGCTACCCATCCGTACACAATGTAAATATGCCTACCATTAAATGTACTGACGGCCCACTTGTTGAAACCAAGCCATGAAATCTGTAGATAAAGTAAAAATACCTACAACAGTTTTGGGTATTAACTGTATATTTGTTCAATCTTTAAATTTTAGTTTTTTATACAACCATATTGGTAATTGTAATAACTGTATGGTATGGCATGGTATAGTATGGTGTGGTCTTTATTGTCATTGCACAAGTACAAGAACATTTCCTATTCACCACAAACCCGTTCAAGATTAGACAAACATTGTACAGGTAGACAGAACAGGAACGATAATGGATCGTCACTACGGCGCTCCGTAAAAAGGTGGGGGAAAGGTAGACGCTGGGGAAGGATGAGTAAAAATAAAAGTCGATAAGCACACAAACATTTTACACAGAAACCACAAGACTTGCAACAGGAGGGGAGGGGACAGGCATTCGGTCAAAAGCTGCCAGCCACCAGGGGCGCTGCTCCGTTGTCCCTCATACCACGTGGTGTGAAGCGGTGGCAAAGGCGTGGGGTGGGGTTGGGGTTGGGGTTATGTATGCATATGTAGCCATGGTCCATGGTGTGTGTCTATGTGAAGTCTGTAGGCCTGCAGTTGCTCGGCAAGCGGTGACAAAAGAACAGAGTTTATTTTTCCGGGTGTTGTTGACCGAGAAGGAGTTTGTTTCGTCTTCGCTGCACTGTCCTCGACGGGAATCTTGAAGCAACGACCTTGGCACGTTGCAGCCAGGGAAAACAATCAAGATTAAAATGGTTGTGCAAATTAATATTTTCCACTTATACTTGTCTATTTCTGGTCCTCAAATTCATCCTGCAGGACAGACGATCTTATAAAGTCTGAGTGTCCACAGTTCTGCCCGCATCCTCCAGTCATTTGCGGCAGCTTTGGGGTACCTTGAATGGCTGCCAGCATCTTCCACTTCTTTGATACAGTAACGCTTACTCCAATCAGCAGGTGTCCCGTTATCATGATTAGGTAGATATCGTCAACGTCCTTGACTGAAAGGGTCGCCAGGCACGCGGCACTCGGTGTGTCCAGCAACAACCGAGATCTTGTCAATTTTGTTGACAGGCCAGTTGATCAATTCCATTGTTTAGATTTTGGAGAGAAGTGCAAAAAGAGGCAACACTAAAGTTAAACAAGACGAGACAAACGAGGCAAGCAGGGGAGGCACATAGTGGGGAGGGAGTGTGACCGTCTTTGCCAAGAGCCATAAAAGAACATTCACAATATTTATAATATTCAGTATGTCCTGCAGGAAAAGTGGAAGGGGATTATTTCCATTTGTTTTGTCCATTTTGATTAAGAGCCAGGTGTTACTTTTGTTGATTTACTGTTTTGTATTTTCTATTGCATTAGTTTCATTATTGAAAATTAAAATAGAAGTTTAGGCAATCTTATGGAGGATCAATAGCAGTGTAAGATCATGATTGATGCATTTTAAGTGTTGGCTATCCAAGAATCCAATCACTCTGGACAAAGAAAATCAAGTAGACCTTTCCCAGACAGAATAAATTGAAACATCAATGGTGTGCGGTGGTGGTTTTTTCGCAAAGCAAAGAACACATTTTAGCATCAGCTGGAGAAATGCCATTTGTTGGTACAGAAACTCTCAGCCAGCGAAAGGTCATGGGCTTTTGAATCAACATTATAAAATGGATTTATAGCTGGTATATTGCAGGCCGGGTTTTTCACATCAGCAAAACACACTAAAAGCAAGTCAAGCCGTGCCGTAAAACTCGGTTTAAAAGAGCAAATCTCCATTATTCTCGGATATTTAATATTACCTTCATTGTTGGGGCAAAATGGCAAAAATGCATCAAATTCTTAGAAAATCTACATCGTTACTTGGGAAATGTGTTTTTCTACTTTGTATTGGGTTTTGCTTTAACTACAGTACTGGGCTCGAAAGGGGCATGTGATTTCGCAATGCATTGTGGGGCCACGGTAGCCATTTTCGCTGGCTTTTGTTTACATGACTCTACTGCACCCGCGGCAATGTGAGAGAGAGCAACACACTGGATTAAAATGGATTGTACACAATTTGAAAAGTCAAGGGACCGCACCGAGACAAACTGTACCCTATTCCAAAGGCTTGCTACCTCGACAAAATAAGTACAATTGGTGGAATTGATCCATATTGCTTGCTTTGTTGGGTCTGCTCCTGTCTCTGGCCATGCTCACCCCACCCCAGGCCACCACAGTGTATCTTTTATTTATTTTTTTTATTTTTATTTTTTTTTACTTTTGTAGCTATACGTAGAAATGACTGGTTGCAACAGCTCTGCTCTTTTAATGTCTTTAATGTCCTTTGTGTTCTTGGATGTTTCCCTCTTACTAGCATGCTTATGTGTGCTATGGCTATGAGTTGTTTCTTCTTCCTTGGCCTCAGTCTGCACCCCCTCTCCAGGGGCCCAGGCTAAGACTGAATTTTAGTTTTTTTACTCTCACCCCACCCTCCAGCATTTACCTGTTTCTCATTTTTTTTGTAAGGGGCGCCGGAAGTTGGCAGACTCATCAGCGATCCTGTTCTGTCTCCCTGTAATGTTTGATCTTGAATGGGATTGTGCTGAAAATCTTAATTTCCCCTCGGGGATTATTAAAGTATTCTGATTCCGATTCCGATTCTGATATGAATGTAACGGAGGCAGCTAGTGTGGCTGGGCCATGTGTACGTTGGTAAACCTCATGCCGGCAAGTCAGGTTCGAGTCCCAGGCGGAATCAACCAGGCAGGTTACATGGGCACGTCAAGTGGACAAGAGATTTGAGTAAAATGCTGCCATTGTCGAAGCCAATCTTGTCTATATCTTATCAATTAGTTAGTTAGTTTTTAACCAGTGAATAATTCCAAAATGCAAAGTCCTTCGTTCCAATTGTGTGTAATCTGCGGCTTTCATCTCTTATGTGTCCGAAATGGAGTGAGGGTACCTTTCCGTGAGTGCTACTTCTCCGAAAATAATACTCATTTATTATTGTGCCAACCCATGACTAAAAGTAAACAGACAACATGCTTTGTACGTTATTTGTAGCCTGCAGCTAGCTTGGCTAATGCTAACAGCCTACCAAATGCTACATGCGAAACAGAACAAAACATGCTTTGATTCCAGGTGATGGCGTTAAAAATCATGTTTGTTTGTTTCACACAAATTGTGCAATATTACCCCTCTATAATTCATAACAACATTGATTTTTATTCTTTTTTTTCTTTTTTTTAAATGACTGTTTTTAAAAAAAGAAAAAAAAGAAGAAGAAGTCTGCATGGCAGCTTTGTCATGATCCGTTGCCCGGATCATAGTTTGTTTACGTTTGATTTCACTTGTTTGCTTTGTTCCGTTTCAGCACCCCTGTTTTGTGTCTCCTTGGTTGCCATGGCTATTCACTGTTTTCACCTGCCTCTGATTAGTGTTCGGGACGTTCACCTGTTCCCGGGCACTAATCAGAGAGCTATTTAGTCCCCACTCGGTCTGGTGCTTTTCAATGAATCAATCAAAGTACAAACCCCGTTTCCATATGAGTTGGGAAATTGTGTTAGATGTAAATATAAACGGAATACAATGATTTGCAAATCATTTTCAACCCATATTCAGTTGAATATGCTACAAAGACAACATATTTGATGTTCAAACATTATTGCAAATAATCATTAACTTTAGAATTTGATGCCAGCAACACGTGACAAAGAAGTTGGGAAAGGTGGCAATAAATACTGATAAAGTTGAGGAATGATAAATAAATGATAAATGGGTTATACTTGTATAGCGCTTTTCTACCTTCAAGGTACTCAAAGCGCTTTGACAGTATTTCCACATTCACCCATTCACACACTGATGGCGGGAGCTGCCATGCAAGGCGCTAACCAGCAGCCATCAGGAGCAAGGGTGAAGTGTCTTGCCCAAGGACACAACGGACGTGACACTTATTTGGAACATCCC
Organism: Entelurus aequoreus; assembly: GCF_033978785.1. Classification (NCBI taxonomy): domain Eukaryota; kingdom Metazoa; phylum Chordata; class Actinopteri; order Syngnathiformes; family Syngnathidae; genus Entelurus; species Entelurus aequoreus. The sequence goes on along the minus strand of NC_084731.1, from coordinate 81,156,947 downwards.
ACAGGTGAACAGGCAAATTGGGAACAGTTGGGTGCCATGATTGGGTATAAAAGTAGATTCCATGAAATGCTCAGTCATTCACAACCAAGGATGGGGCGAGGGTCACCACTTTGTCAACAAATGCGTGAGCAAATTGTTGAACAGTTTAAGATAAACCTTTCTCAACCAGCTATTGCAAGGAATTTAGGGATTTCACCATCTACGGTCCGTAATACCATCAAAGGGTTCAGAGAATCTGGAGAAATCACTGCACGTAAGCAGCTAAGCTCGTGACCTTTGATCCCTCAGGCTGTACTGCATCCACAAGCGACAACAGTGTGTAAAGGATATCACCACATGGGCTCAGGAACAATTCAGAAACCCACTGTCAGTAACTACAGTTGGTCGCTACATCTGTAAGTGCAAGTAAAAACTATCCTATGCAACGCGAAAACCGTTTATCAACAACACCCAGAATGGCCGTCGGCTTCGCTGGGCCTGAGCTCATCTAAGATGGACTGATACAAAGTGGAAAAGTGTTCTGTGGTCTGACGAGTCCACATTTCAAATTGTTTTTTGAAACTGTGGACGTCGTGTCCTCCGGACCAAAGAGGAAAAGAACCATCCGGATTGTTATAGGCACAAAGTTGAAAAGCCAGCATCTGTGATGGTATGGGGGTGTATTAGTGCCCAAGACATGGGTAACTTCCACATCTGTGAAGGCGCCATTAATGCTGAAAGGTACATACAGGTTTTGGAACAACATATGTTGCCATCCAAGCAACGTTACCGTGGACGCCCCTGCTTATTTCAGCAAGACAATGCCAAGCCACGTGTTACATCAATGTGGCTTCATAGTAAAAGAGTGCAGGTACTAGACTGGCCTACCTGTAGTCCAGACCTGTCTCCCATTGAAAATGTATGGCGCATTATGAAGCCTAAAATACCACAACGGAGACCCCCGGACTGTTGAACAACTTAAGCTGTACATCAAGCAAGAATGGGAAAGAATTCCACCTGAGAAGCTTAAAAAATGTGTCTCCTCAGTTCCCAAACGTTTACTGAGTGTTGTTAAAAGGAAAGGCCATGTAACACAGTGGTGAACATGCCCTTTCCCAACTACTTTGGCACGTGTTGCAGCCATGAAATTATAAGTTAATTATTATTTGCAAAAAAAAAATAAAGTTTATGAGTTTGAACATCAAATATCTTGTCTTTGTAGTGCATTCACTTGAATATGGGTTGAAAAGGATTTGCAAATCATTGTATTCCGTTCATATTTACATCTAACACAATTTCCCAACTCATATAGAAACAGGGTTTGTAATAGTAATAATCATTTTGGAATGTGCCGTGGACTGTTATAAAATTAGCTGCAGGCGGCAAATGGCCCCTGGGACCCACTTTGGACACTCCTGCACTAAATGGGTTATGCTCACAATGTTGCTCAGTTGGTAGATCAGCTCTGCGTGTGCTACCAAGTTTCCGCTTGTTTTAATACTTGCAATCCTCAAAGTATGAAATGTGCGCCATTGTTTAATGTCCTTTTTGCACCTGTGACTGCTCGGTGGCATTTTTCACACCCACCAGCACATATTTTCTCATGATACGTCCACATGATCTGTATTTATGCAGCATCAACATTTAATCAGAAAGCTGTAAAAGAGCTTAAGGTGAATAATGAATGAGGCACACATATACGAAGATATCACATGACACGCGCAAATGATCAGTTGAAGCGGCATTTTCTTCCCCCCCCCCCTCCCAGCTTGTGATTTATTATTTTCTTAATGATGCTGTTGATGCAATTTCCATCTCGCCGTATGCCTAGAAGAATCAGTGGGCTCGCACAAGAGGGCGCGTGAAACAGTGATGCATTTGGAAGGGCGGTGCGTTCGCTATCCAGGGGGGCTTGATAAGCAGGATCGCGACCACAAGGTCACAAGCCGCTTTTAGAAAAAGTAAATCAAGTCCGCGGAGAGAAAAAGATCATCTCCCCGGTGGTCTCTGTCAGCACTCAGTGTGAGGAGTTATCCATAAATATGAGAAGATTAGCTCCGCATTGGAATTCCTAGCATCATAAAAATAGTGAATCAGCAGACTGACGTGAGGTTGGGCTTTGACCAGATAAGAAACCTATGTTTGTAAGGGTTGCTCTAGTTCAGGGGTGTCAACTAATTTCAGGTCGGGGGCCAGAAGGCGTAAAATCTACTCCCAAGTAGGCCGGACTGGTAAAATCACGGCACGATAACTTAAAAATAAAGACAACTTTAGCGTTCTTTGTTTGAAAATAGAACAAGCACATTCTGAACATGTACAAATCTTAATGTTGTTGGGGGGTTTTTACGCTTACATGTTGCGGTTAATAGTATTCTATCTTTATTTGTCGTTATTTATACTTTCTGATTAAATGATGTGATAATGTTCATCAGTCAACTCGTTGGTGTTAATTTTCAATCTATCAAGATAAAAAAATAAAATAAAATTCAAATTACAGGATGTTGTTTATGTAGTTTGTTCATTTTCCTCGACTGGTGCACTAACATCATGTGGTTTATTTCTTTTTTTACATATGCATAATCTACAACGATACAAAAAATTGCTATTGCGACATCTAGTGGACACATTTAGAACAGCAGTTTCTTTCATTCAAAAATTTCCGCTCGTTGTTGTACTTGGCAAACTCATCAGTCAAACCCACGGGCCGTACGTTTGACACCCCTGCTCTAGTCATTACTGTGTCTAAACATGTTGAATGGAGAGACATGCATTTTTGAGCTTGGCACTTGTGAGTATATGGATTGTTTCAGCGGTGTAATAACATCTAATGTGTGACGCACCATTAAGACTTGCCGGGTTAGCAGTTTTCCTGCATCTCTCTTCTCCCCACGGTCCTGGTGCTTTGCTGGATCAACCAAACATGTCACTGACTTAACACTATATGACTGCGAGGATGAAATTGATATTGATCCGCACCATATATATGACTTTTGGCCTGATGGGGTTCTCACTTATGGGCCAGTTCCTCCTTCCCTTCAAAATAAGTGTCGACTGCACATAAAGCTCTTCATTTGTCTTTTGTTCACTGAAGCACTGAACATCTTTGGAAAAATTAATGTCTGTGTTTCTGGACCAGGTACTCGTAAGACTTCTTTCAGAGGCTCTATAGCAGAGCTGGACAAATATTTTGACTCGGGGGCCACATTGAGAGAAGAAAATGTGTCTGGGGGGGCCAATGTGTATGTGTGTATAAATTATATATACACATTTAGATGTAAAAATCTGCTGTACAGTATGTGTGTTTGGCTCCTTTTTTTTCAGGAACACTAATACCAAAAGTATTGAGTTCTAAAAAAAAAAAAAAGTTAAGATAGACCACCTCAAAGAAACGGAATGGAATTTTACAGTTTTTTACTGAATGGTACACCCAAAATGTACATTAAAACAAAGAAAGTGGGATTTACAATATTAACTATGAACAATAAAACACTGAATATTAACAACATGTAAACATTGCTCCTCTTTTACTTCTAAGACCAGCTCCTCGATAGTTGTGTACCTTTTACAATCAACCAAAACAAAACAAAAATGGAAAGAACAGCAAAATACGAATGCAAAGTGTAATAAACACCTACGAGATGATATATTATCACATAACAATTTGCTTCCGCATCTGTTCCTGACACATGCGTTTCGGGCTGCATGCTCTATAGCAGAGCTGGGCAAATATTTTGTATCGGGGGCCAATGTGTATGTGTGTATAAATGATATATACACATTTAGATGTAAAAATCTGCTGTACAGTATGTGTGTTTGGGTCCCGTTTTTCCAGGAACACTAATACCAAAAGTCACAATGTCCGATAGAGTTCTAAAAACGTTATGACAGACCACCTCAAAAAAAACAGAATGGATTTTTACAGTTTTTTACTGAATGGGACACCCAAAATGTACACTAAATTAAAGGAAGTGGGATTCACAATATTAACTATGAACAATAAAACACTGAATATTAACAACATATGAACATTGCTCCTCTTTTACTTCTCGACCAGCTCCTCGATAGTTGTGTATCTTTTACAATGAAGCAAAAAACAGCAAAATATGAATGCAAAGTGTAATAAATACCTACAATATGATATATTATCACGTAAAAATGTGCTTCCGCATCCGTTTATGACACAGGCGTTTCGGGCTGGCTGCTCTGAAAACAAACCCCGCCCACTCTGCTTTATTCCTCGTCTGAGCTGCTGTGACGTAGATTACTGTAATAACTCCTATAACACTCAAAAGAGCAGATTTCAACCATTAAAATATTTTCTATAGTTCAAGACTTACGGTAATTTAAAAACATCATAATGGCAACTACTGTTTTGATGTTAAAGGTCTAAAAAAAACTATGTACAAAATATGTGGGGCCAAATGTGGCCCGCGGGCCGTATTTTGCCCAGGTCTGCTCTATAGGAATTGCAGTAACGTACAAACAGGCCCTTTCACCTGGGTAAATAAAGTTCCCCCTGTGTTTCCACCAAAAACTACCCGAGTAGATTTAGTTCTTAAGGAACTATTTTTAGTTCCTTGTTGCGAGGTGTGAGTTTCAACACGTTCCAGGAACTTTAGAGGCTGTCGACTGCTGATTGGTTGAACACAGTTGGGGGCAGTCTTAAAATTTTGTTTTCTGAGTTTCACCCGCCATTACAATATGCGAGGACAACTTGTTTATTCAAATTAGTGTGCAGTTTAGTGCTGTTTATCATTTTTTGCAAACTTAATTTTTAAACGTGAAGCTACGAGAAGTGGACAGACTTTTTGAAGCCAGACTTCGGAGCGCCAACTCCGAGACCAAGACCCGACATCGTAGTTTGAAGAGAAATGTGGAATAAAGGACGAGTACAACAAAAGGTAAGTCGCACAAATATTCACTACTAACTTTGTTGCATGTTGTAAAAGTAGTCAGTGACACGCCATTTGTGTTGGTCGTCTCTACTCGAGTGAACTGAATGCTAATGCTAACTCTGTGGAATAAGCACTGACAGTTATTCTTTCTGTATTGTTATTTACAACTGAAATGGACCATAAGGATTCATCATTTACTGAGAGGACGACATTATGACTGTTGGACAATGCGGAAAAAAGCCGAGCTGTATCATTTTGAACATTATTGCTTTCCTCCAGGATCTTCACGCAACACATGCGACATTTCATTTCTCTTCACTACCACCTCCGGAGTGTGACAGGGTCGACTTGCTGCACCAGACCTTTTTAACACCGCTGTCGACTACTGGATCCCAAGCACACTCCACCGGTGTCAACCTTCCACTTCTGCTTTACGGACCTGTGCAACGTCGATTATGTTGTGCGGTTTACGCACACCTGACTTAGACCTGGGCATTGCCGATATTAGCAAAAGAAGCCTTGGCACTGGGCCTCACCATCAGCTGGGAAAATACAAAAAAATCAATAACTGCCTTTCTTCCTAAGGCTGCCCACAACAGGTTATCGCCATCCACGACTGGCAGGTTGAGGTGGATCTTCGATCCAAGATTGCCAGATCTAGCTTGACGGATCTTGAAGTTGCACGTCCTTTACAGCCCAAAGACTCAGGCAGAGTGCAGAGATAAGAATACTTCAATTTTTGCGTGGTGCCAGTGCTCCTGTGTGACTCTAAAACCTGGACATCACTCGCTGCCTAGAAGCATTCCACAGGACCTGCCTCCGTAACATCCTTCGAATCCATGGTTCCACCATGTTACCAATGAAAACAGGTTGTTCCACCGCCATTTCCACTGTAATAAAAAGGGGGAATCTGCAGTTCTTCGGCCATGTAGCCAGAATGGTTGACCAAGACCATGTGTGTGTGTGCGTCCATCATCATCTATGTGTGGCCGTAGCCGAGAGACCTTGCACAACCCTCCGCCAGCAGTCGGGGTCACCCATGGCAGAGCCCAGCTCTGAAACAAGGATTCCAGTGTCCCGAGCGATTACTTCGGGGTAGGTGAGGCGACCCCTGGTAGATTGTTTCCAAAAAAGGAGCTGTGATATCAGCTCCGTCTTGGCACGGAAGCAGTGACCAGCAAACTGTGCGCGACGTTGGCTCAGACGGGTGTTTGGTCGAGGTAGGTTGCCGTATATTTGGTCCATGGTGGGATGGGACTGCCACGATAAGCCTTGAACCTTTCAAAGCAGGTTAGTATAGCAATTTTCAAGGCGTTTGTGAAGATGCGCATTGAGGGTCCAGGTCTCGGAGTCGTATATGAGGATGGGTTCGATGGTAGACTTGAAGAGGTCCAGCTTGAGTGAATTGGGCAGGTTGAAGTGCCATATGCTGTCCATTTTATTACATGCTTTTCAGGCTGGGGCTCTCCTGGTACGGAAGTCATTACCGCAATCCATGATCCATGAACCGAGGTACTTAAAATCGTCAACGTGCTTAAGTGGGGCTCCAGATTTGGAGGACAGTTGTACAGCAGTATCGGTTGAGACAAATTCTGTCTTCAAGGAGTTGAAGTGGAGACCAACGCAGTTAATAGCATCCTCTAGAGCATGGAGAAGGGCCTCTGCATCTGCCAACGAGCTGGATGGTATTGCAAATGTCAATACAAATGTCATCTGCAAAATCAAAATCTGTGACGTATTATGCCGGGTGTCTGCGGCTAGTTCGGCCTAGTGGCCGGCGCTGTCCACGTGTCTGTGCTCGGCTGACCCGGACGTGGCCAGACGACATCAACCAGGCCCCGTTATACCTCATCGCTTTTGTTGTACGTAAACCGCCAGGCCCCTCCTTCAGACCCGCTGCTCAGTCAACCAGTGGCCAAGTTGAGCTTAAGTTCAATTCAGTTCTGTCACCGGCAGCAAGACATGTCGTTATTGCAAAGACAGGGGGACAGCGTTCTGTAGACCGTGGGCACAAGAATACCACTGATTGAAACGACATCTCGTTGGAAGAGACAAGCCATCATGTGGCCAAATTTCTCACAGCGTGGTCAAGTCGGATTTACGTACGGCTGCACCACACAACTTACGACTGCTTCTATCATTACCATAGCAACCCATGCATATTCATCAGCTTTCTGAATTATCCATCCATTTTCTTCCGCTTATCCGAGGTCGGGTCGCGGGGGCAGCAGCCTAAGCAGAGAAGCCCAGACTTCCCTCTCCCCAGCTACTTCGTCTAGCTCCTCCCGGGGGGATCCCGAGGCGTTCCCAGGCCATAGTCTTCCTAACGTGTCCTGGGTCTTCCCTGTGGCCTCCTACCGGTCGGACGTGCCCTAAACACCTCCCTAGGGAGACGTTCGGGTGGCATCCTGACCAGATGCCCGAACCACCTCATCTGGCTCCTCTCGATGTAGAGGAGCAGCGGCTTTACTTTGAGCTCTGCCTGGATGACAGAGCTTCTCACCCTATCTCTAAGGGAGAGCCCCCCCACCCAAAGATTTTGGCCGCTTGTACCCGTGATCTTGTCCTTTCGGTCATAACCCAAAGCTCATGACCATAGGTGAGGATGGGAATGTAGATCGACGGGTAAATTGAGAGTTTTCAGCTCCTTCTTCACCACAACAGATCGATACAGCGTCCGCATTACTGAAGACGCCGCACCAAATCCGCCTGTCGATCTCACGATCCACTCTTCCCTCACTCGTGAACAAGACTCTGAGGTACTTAAACTCCTCCTTTCTGAATTATGCTAACCACAAAACCTTGATTCAACTATTTTGTTCAGTTCATATTTATTTTCTAAAGTCCTTGAGTGACAAACATTTATTCCAAAAAATCGTGACATGATAACAAACAGAGCTTTTAAGCTGTGTATTTCCAGTGACTTTGTAAAAAAAAAGCCTGGAGGACATGAATGTTCACAGTGGAATATCACAGGAGAAAGAGTTAGCGTTAATCCAAGGATAAAAATGTAGCTTTTCTTGACAAATGCGTGATGGCGACTGAATCTACCAGCCAGTGGAAGCCAAACTGAGCTTGATGTAATGTCCGTTGGTTCACTCGGGCCTGTGCAGCATATTAAGCATCTGTCAGGGTTATGTAAAGTATGCTTTCATATTGAATCTTATCAGTTTCAGACACTGCAATTTATTGTCTGTCGTTTATATCAGTAGAGTGGATGTTTCCATCAATATTTTCTGCATGCATTTTTTACAACACCGAGACCAAAGTCATGAAACATTCATAGCATATTCCTATACTTTATGCTCCTGCCATTATTACTGTGTGGAATAAATGATGTTTTACAATCAGCTTCTGAGATCATTTTTTGATGGTGGCTCTTCATTAAGGCAAAAATAAGTGGATCTGTAAATAATGTAAAACCTCTCACCATCACCTTTGTGGTGGCCAAGAAAGTACTTCATATTCTTGAAGCAGCTCCTTTGCATGAACCAATGGCGAAGGTTGTGGACACCTGGCAAAGCTCCATCACCTGTTGCAAGTCTCATGGTTTCTGTGTCGAAACATGTGTATTTGTGCTTATCGTGGCTGTCAAGTCTTAATTCAGTAAATCAGTCTTAAAACATTAGCATGCTAACATAAGAAGCAGTCAGCATACTTACAAGAGGGTGCCAAGCAACAAAATCTATTATTTTTTTTAGGTTTAAACATACAAAACTGACTAAAATGCTAGCACAAAACATTAGCATGCTAACAAAAGAAGCAGTCAGCCTACTTACAAGACGGTGCCAAGTAACAAAATATATTATTTTGTAGGTTTAAACGTACACAATTAGCTAAAATGCTAACATAAAACATTAGCATGCTAATAAAAGAAGCAGTTAGGCTACTTACAAGATGGTGCCACGTAACAAAATATATTAGTTTTTAGGCATTAATGTACACAATTAGCTAAAATGAAGCATGAAACATTAGCATGCTAACAAAAGAAGCAGGCAGCCTACTTACAAGATGGTCCCAAGTAACAAACTCTATTATTTTAGGTTTAAACCTGGCAAAGCTCCATCACCTGTTGCAAGTCTCATAGTTTCTGTGTTGAAACATGTGTATCTGTGCTTATCGTGGCTATCATGTCTTAATTCAGTAAATCAGTCTTAAAACATTAGCATGATAACAAAAGAAGCAGTCAGCATACATACAAGAGGGTGCCAAGTAACAAAATCTATTATTTTAGGTTTAAACGTACAAAACTGACTAAAATGATCGCACATAACATTAGCATGCTCACAAAAGAAGCAGTCGGTACTGTCTTTTAGGTATGCTGACTGCTTTTTTTGTTAGCATGCTAATGTTTTATGCTAGCATTTTAGCTAATTGTGTACATTTAAGCCTAAAAAATAATAGATTGTATTACTTGGCACTGTCTTATAAGTATGCCGACTGCTTCTTTTGTTAGCATGCTAATGTTTCATGCTAGCATGTTATCTAATTGTGTACGTTTAAACCTAAAAAATAATAGATTTTGTTACTTGGCACTGTCTTGTAAGTATGCCGACTGCTTCTTGTTTTAGCATGCTAATGTTTTATGATAGCATTTTAGCTAATTGTGTACATTTAAACCTAAAAAGTAATATAGTTTGTTACTTGGCACTGCCTTGTAATTATGCTAAGTAACAAAATATATTAGTTTTTAGGTTAAAACGTACACAATTAGCTAAAATGCTTGCGCACAAAATATTAGCATGCTAACAAAAGAAGGAGTCAGCCTACTTACAAGACAGTACCAAGTAACAAAATATATTATTTCTTAGGTTTAAATGTACACAATTTGCTAAAATGCTAGCATGAAACATTAGCATGCTAACAAAAGAAGTAGGCAGCCTACTTACAAGCTGGTGCCAAGAAGAGATGTCCGATAATATCGGCCTGACGATATTACCGGCCGATAAATGCTTTAAAATGTAATATCGGAAATTATGGGTATCATTTTTTAAATTATCGGTATCGTTTTTTATTTTATTTTATTAAATCAACATAAAAAACACAAGATACACTTACAATTAGTGCACCAACCCAAAAAACCTCCCTCCCCCATTTACACTCATTCACACTCATTCACACAAAAGGGTTGTTTTTTTCTGTTATTAATATTCTGGTTCCTACATTATACATCACTATATATCAATACAGTCTGCAAGGGATACAGTCCGTAAGCACACATGATTGTGCGTGCTGCTGGTCCACTAATAGTACTAACCTTTAACAGTTAATTTGACTCATTTTCATGAATTACTAGTTTCTATGTAACTGTTTTTATATTGTTTTACTTTCTTTTTTAATTCAAGAAAATGTTTTTAATTTATTTATCTTATTTTATGTTTTTTTTATTTTTTTAAAAGGACCTTATCTTCCCCATACCTGGTTGTCCAAATTAGGCATAATAATGTGTTAATTCCACGACTGTATATATCGGTATCGGTTGATATCTGTAACGGTTGATATCGGCATCGGTAATTAAAGAGTTGGACAATATCGGAATATCGGATATCGGCAAAAAGCCATTATCGGACATCCCTAGTGCCAAGTAACAAAATCTATTGTTTTAGGTTTAAACCTGGCAAAGCGCCATCACCTGTTGCAAGTCTCGTGGTTTCTGTGTTGAAACATGTGTGTTTGTGCTTATTGTGGCTATCATGTCTTAATTCAGTGAATCAGTCTTAAAACATTAACATGCTAACTAAAGAAGCAGTCTGCATACTTACAAGACAGTACCAAGTAACAAAATCTATTATTTCGTAGGTTTAAACGTACACAATTAGCTAAAATGCTAGCATGAAACATTAGCATGCTAACAAAAGAAGCAGTCAGCACACTTACAAGATGGTACCAAGTAAAAAAATATATTATTTGAGGTTTGCACGTACAAAATTGGATACAATGCTAGCATAGCAGCAGTGAATGGGTGCAAGAAGGCTGATAATAAATATTTATAAAAGAATGCACCTTGCTTTAGTGAAACTAAGTGCAATAGAAAACTTCCTTGTTTCACTTGCTTATTCAGTAGTCGATTGAGAGCACTTTTCATGGCATGAATGCTGCAAAAAATGGCAATAAGCAAATGTCCGTCACATGAAAAGCAGAGGATGTGCTTGTTGGTGTAATATCAAGTTGGCTGTAATATTAAAGAACGCCGCAAGCAGCGCCTGGCGAGTTTGCATCATGCAAACAACACGCCGCTCCAACCTTGTCTATCAGCAACAATCCACCAGAAGGCAGACTGGCTCATTGCACTTCTGGATCATCAGACTGAACATCACGGCAGCCTCGTCCTATGAGCCATTTCAGCATCATCAGAGTGTTTTTTCTCCTGCTCCATGTTTTAAGTCGTTATTAAACCGGCCATTTTTACTCGCTCTCCGCAGTCACATGATTCATGCGATGATTGGAATACACTTCAAATGAAATCCTTGATTGAGGACCTGGGCTATAGGACATAAATAAATACATCTTTAAACAGCCCTTTGAGACACTTGTGATTTAGGGCTATATAAATAAACATTGATTGATTGATTGATTGATAAATAATTACTTAAATGTGTCGTTAATAATTATAAATGGAATTAAAAAAACATAAAAATGTTAATTGATCTGTACTGCATTTATTTAATGTAAAAATACATTTAAATATGTATTTATGTCATTAATTAATTGAATATTTAATGAACCATTTAATAATTTCATGAATTATTAATTAATTACACAAAAACATTTCTGAGTTCATCTTCCTTGGCCCCAAGACAGAGCTAAGTAACAACATATATTATGTTTTAGGTTTAAATGTGCACACTTAGCTAAAATGCTAGCATTAACATTAGCATGCTAACAAAAAAAAGCAGTTAGCATACCTACAAGACAGTACCAAGTAAAGAAATATATAATTTTTTAGGTTTAAACGTACACAATTATCTAAAATGCTATGACAACGCATTAGCATGCTAACAAAAGAAGCAGTTGGCCTACTTACAGGATGGTGCCAAGTAACAATCTATTATTTTAGGTTCAAACGTACAAAAGTAACTAAAATACTAGCATAAAACATTAGCGTGTTAACAAAAGAAGCAGTCAGCCTACTTACAAGATGGTGCCAAGAAACATAATCTATTTGTTTAGGTTTAAACGTACACACTTAGCTAAAATGCTAGCATTAAACATTAGTGGGCTAACAAAAGAAGCAGTCAGCATACTTACAAGACAGTACGAAGTAAAGAAATATATAATTTTTTAGGTCTAAACATACACAATTAGCTAAAATGCTACGACAAAGCATTAGCATGCTAACAAAAGAAGCAGTTGGCCTACTTACAGGATGGTGCCAAGTAACAAAATCAAATTTTTTAGGTTTAAACTTACAAAACTAGCTAAAATGCTAGCATAAAACATTAGCATGCTAACATAAGAAGCAGTCAGTCTACTTACAAGATGGTCCCAAGTAACAATCTATTTTTTAGGTCTAAATGTACAAAATTTGCTAAAATGTGAGGACAAAACATTAGCATGCTAACAAAAGAAGCAGTCAGCATACTTACAAGATGTTGCCAAGTAACAAAATATATTATTTTAGGTTTAAACGTACACAATTAGCTAAAATGCTCGCAAAAAACATTAGCATGCTAACACAAGAAGCAGTCAGCCTACTTACAAGACAGTACCAAGTAACAAAATCTATCATTTTAGGTTTAAATGTACGAAACTAGCTAAATGCTAGCATAAAATATTAGCATGCTAACATAGGAAGCAGTCAGCGTACTTTAAAGATGGTGCTAAGTAACAACTATATTTTTACGTCTAAATGTACAACATTTGCTAAAATGCTAGGACAAAACATTAGCATGTTAACAAGAGAAGCAGTCAGCATACTTACAAGATGGTGCCAGGTAACATAATCTACTTTTTTTTTTTTAAGTTCAAACATACAATATTAGCTAAAATGCTAGCATGAAACATTAGCATGCTAACAAAAGAAGCTTGCTACAAGATGGTGCCAGTTTTGAAAAACTGTTAAAGTTCTAGGCAAAGTAATCATTTGACGGGTAAAATGAATTTGTTAAGCGCCGACACGCAGGTTCGTGATATATTGATTAAATATATTAATTAATGATTAAATAAATATGCTTACTTTTACATTTAATACACAAATGACACTTTTAATAACACAGCCATGCATGGTTTTCCAATTATAATTAGTTAATTTATTGAATTAATAAAAAATGTATTCATATATTTACTTTTGTGCCATTTTTTTATTGTCTATATTAGATAAATTACCGTATTTATCGGACTATATGGCGCGCTGAAAATCCTTTCATTTTCTCTAAAATCGACAGCGCCTAATGTACGTATTAATTCGGTTGTGCTTACTGACCTAGAAGCAATTTTATTCGATACAAGGCGTAATGATAAGCGTGACCAGTAGATGGCAGCCACACATAAGAGATACCAGTGAGTATGGACAACTCGGCTTCAGAGTTGGTCCCCTACGTGGCGCCCTGTAGTCACGTGAGGGGCTTTTGACCAGTCATTTAAGAGATTGTCTGGCCATAGTCTCTCTGATGCCTGTTCATTAATAGAAGTTAGCAAGTACCCGTAAGCAAGCAACACCAACACCTATATGTTTCATTGTGAATATAGAACATTACAAACATTTAAATGTTTTAGTACGACTTTTGTAAGCTATGAAGACCCATCGCTTACGGCTACCCTAGTCAGACGTACTGTGCTTCAACATACGGGTGTTATTATGGTGCGTGTACAAGGACCCCAAAATGGCACCTATTAGAAGACATATTATCCGGTGTTTTGTTTTGCAAGATTATGTAAAACCAACTTTTCTTACCTGTTGCTACCTGCTGATCTGTATTTGTGATCTGCATGAATCCAGAACATATTATCTGGTGCGCCTTCAATTTGAAAATATACCCACTCATCGGCAGTGTGCATTATAATTTGGTGCGCCCCATGGGCTTAAAAATACGGTACATTTTTAAAGTACTATATTTTCCAGCCTATAGAGCGCACCGGGATATAAGCCGCAACCACTAAAGGTATAGTTTCCATATATTAACCGCACCCGACTATAAGCCGCAGAAAGACACCTTGTGAAATTAAATAATTACACAAACATTTTGTAAATGTTTATTTACATACCTTAATTGTCTGTCACACGGCAGTAAAACGGATGATCAAACAAAACAGAAGTCATCGCCATGCTGCCGAAGCTAGATCTCCAAACCAGCTAAACAGACTCAATAACTCCACAGTGACGCTTTAGTGAATTTACTGAGGAAATTGTAAAACTGAAACAATACAAAAAGAATGCCGTTGTAAGTTAATAATACTAACACAGACACTCGTAAACCTGTTAGCATAATAGCTAATGCAAACTATGCTAGCTTCATTCCATATAAATATGCATCAAAACACTCCTGCAGACATCACACAAGGGACGGTTTTGTAAGTAAAGATTGTTTTAGTTAATTTGTAAAACTTACAAAGGTTGCTTGGGGAGATGAAGGAACAATCCATACGAGTAGAAACGCAATGGATGTCCAGAAGACCGAATGGCATAGGTTCATAGCTCCGTGTAAACAAAAGGGCAATGCAGCAACTGCAGTGCGTAAAGTCGTCCAAAAAATAGCGACATTGCACACACAATAGCACACCTATTAAGTGTGTTTGCTAGTTTTATCTTTTTAAAACTATTTACATCAACACCGGCCGTCAGCAAAGAAATATCCATAAATGAGCAGCACCGTTTTATAAGCCGCGGGGTGCAAAGTTGAGGAAATATAGTCTGGAATTTACAGTACTTTAACTTTAAATGGCAAAGTCTTGTGAATAAAAATGTATTTTTATTTTTTTTTAATTATATTTCTAATATTAGTTTTATTATATAAAATAATGTAATGTAATATATATATATATATATAATTTTTATTTTTATTTTTTAATTTTATGATATTTTGGGGGGGCAGGCGGGGGAAAAATGTGTTAAATATAAAATAAAATAAAAAACAATGTAATATATATATATATATATATATATATATATATATATATATATATATATATATATATATATATATATATATATATATATATATATATATATATATATATATATATATATATATATATATATACATACATACTTACATATATATATATATATATATATATATATATATATATATATATATATGTATACACTTTTTTTATTTATTACTTTCTTATTTATTTTTTGTTTCTTTTCTTTTTATTTTATTATATTTTTGAGGGGCAGGGGAGGGAAACAGTGTCTGTTTCTCAGTACTTATATTATGATTTCCCTATCAAATGAATAAATAAATATTAAAAAAATTAAAAATAAATAAAATAATGTATTTTTTTATACAAGACATATTTAAAAAAAAAAAAAACATTTTAGTATTAAGTTAAAAAAGCAACCTAAATAATAACTAAGAATACATCATCTTTGGGATTCCTGCACGTGGGAATGTGAAAGTGAGGTGGAAACATCCACTTACACCATGCCAAGCCACATAAACACACAGACCACTTGCCTTGATAAGACATGTTATTTTTTCTAGCTGGATTGCCTGTTTGTTTTTGTCTTTTTTTTTTATTCGTCCTTTGCCTTGCCTTCCAACCGCCTGCTTCCCTGGAGATGACCTTTCCCTGGTTTTCAGAGGAAATTCTTAAATGCTTCAACGATTAAATGAGACGGCGCAGATCATCAGTGCTGTTTGCTGGTTACATTCCATCAGTCTGTAGTATTTACACTGTACACGCAATTACAGTGGCACTACTGTAACATCTATCCCAGACCTGGGCAAAATACGGCCTGTGGGCCACATGTGGCCCATTAAGATTTTCAATCTGGCCCGCCGGACATTCTACATAATTATTTTAAACATTTTACATCAAAACTGTAGCCGCCCTTATGATGTGCAGTGCTGTTTTTAAGTTACTGTAAGTCTTGAACTATAGAAAGTACAAACCCAAAACCAGTGAAGTTGTCACGTTGCGTAAATCATAAATAAAAACAGAATACAATGATTTGCAAATCCTTTTCAACTTATGTTCAATTGAACAGACTGCAAAGACAAGATATTTAATGTTCCAACTGAGAAAGTTTTTTTTTTTTTGCAAATATTCATTAACAACACATTGCAAAAAATTTGGCACAGGGGCATTCTTACCACTGTGCTACATGGCCTTTCCTTTTAACAACACTCAGTAAACGTTTTAAAGCTTTTCAGGTGGAATTATTTGTCATTCTTGCTTGATGTACAGCTTAAGTTGATCAACAGTCCGGGGGTCTCCGTTGTGGTATTTTAGGCTTCATAATGTGCCACACATTTTCAATGGGAGACAGGTCTGGACTACAGGCAGGCAAGTCTAGTACCCGCACTTTTTTACTATGAAGCCATGCTGTTGTAACAAATGGCTGGGCATTCTCTTGCTGAAATAAGCAGGGGCGTCCATGATAACGTTGCTTGGATGGCAAGATATGTTGCTCCAAAACCTGTATGTACATTTCAGCATAATGGTGCCTTCACAGATGTGTAAGTTACCCATGCCTTGGGCACTAATACACCCCCATACCATCACAGATGCTGGCTTTTGAACTTTGCGCCTATAACAATCCGGATGGTTATTTTCCTCTTTGTTCCGGAGGACACAACGTCCACAGTTTCCAAAAACAATTTGAAATCTGGACTCGTCAGACCACAGAACACTTTTCCACTTTGCATCAGTTCATCTTAGATGAGCTTGGGCCCACCGGAGCCGGCGGCGTTTCTGGGTGTTGTTGATAAATGGCTTTTGCTTTGCATAGTAGAGTTTTAACTTGCACTTACAGATGTAGAGACCAACTGTAGTTACTGACAGTAGTATTCTGAAGTGTTCCTGAGCCCATGTGGTGATATCCTTTACACACTGATGTCGGTTTTTGATGCAGTACCGCCTGAGGGATCCAAGGTTCGTAATATCATCGCTTACGTTCAGTGATTTCTCCAGATTCTCTGAACCTTTTGACGATATTACGGACCGTAGATGGTGAAATTCCTAAATTCCTTGCAATAGCTGGTTGAGAAATGTTGTTCTTAAACTGTTTGACAATTTGCTCACGCATTTGTTCACAAAGTGGTGACCCTCGCCCCATCCTTGTTTGTGAATGACTGAGCATTTCATGGAAGCTGCTTTCATACCCAATCATGGCACCCACCTGTTCCCAATTAGCCTGTTCACCTGTGGGATGTTCCAAATAAGTGTTTGAAGAGCATTCCTCAACTTTTTCAGTCTTTTTTGCCACTTGTGCCAGCTTTTTTGAAACATGTTGCAGGCATCAAATTCCAAATGAGCTAATATTTGCAAAAAATAACAAACGTTTCCAGTTCCAACGTTAAATATATAGTCTTTGCAGTCCATTCAATTGAATATAGGTTGAAAAGGATTTGCAAACCATTGTATTCTGTTTTTATTTACAATTGACACACAATGAGTGTTATAGGAGTTATTACGGTAAACTTTGTCACAGCAGCTCAGACGAGGAACAAACCAGAGTGGGCGGGGCTTGTTTTCATAGCAGCCAGCCCGAAACGCATGTGTCAGGAACAGATGCTGAAGCACATTTTTACAACAAATGTCTGCATAAGTGATAATATATCATACTGTAGGTGTTTATTACACTTTGCATTCATATTATGCTGTTTTTTACATTGTGTTGTGATTTGCTTGATTTTAAAAGATACACAACTATCGAGGAGCTGGTCTGAGAAGTAAAAGAGGAGTGATGTTCATATGTTGTTAATATTCAGTGTTTTATTGTTCATATTTAATATTGTAAATCCCACTTTCTTCATTTTAATGTACATTTTGGTGGGTAGTTTTTGGTGGAAACACAGGGGGAACTTTATCTACCCAGGTGAAAGGGCCTGTTGTACGTTACTGCAATTCCTATAGAGCAGATCTGGGCAAAATACGGCCCGCGGGCCACGTGCGGCCCCTTATGATTTTCAATCCAGCTCTACGGACTTTGTACATCATTTTTTTTAGACCTTTAACATCAAAACTGTCGCCACCATTATGATGTGCAGTGCTGTTTTTAAATGATCGTAAGTCTTGAACTATAGAAAGTATTTCAATGTTTGAAATCTGCGCTTTTTTTAGCGTTATACGAGTTATTACGGTAATCTACGTCACAGCAGCTCAGACAAGGAACAAAGCAGAGTGGGCGGGGTTTGTTTTCAGAGCAGCCAGCCTGAAAAGCATGTGTCAGGAACGGCTGCGGAAGCACATTTTTACGTGATAATATATCATATTGTAGGTGTTTATTACACTTTGCATTCATATTTTGCTGTTTGTTACATTTTTGTTGTGTTTTGCTTGATTGTAAAAGATACACAACTATCGAGGAGCTGGTCTGAGAAGTAAAAGAGGAGCGATGATCATTTGTTGTTATTATTCAGTGTTTTATTGTTCATAGTTAATATGTTAAATTCTACTTTCTTTATTTTAATGTACATTTTGGGTGTCCCGTTCAGTAAAAAAAACTGTAAAATTACATTCCTTTTTATGAGGATAACTTTTTTAGAATTCTATCAAACATTGTGACTTTTGGTATTAGTGTTTCTGAAAAAAAGGGAACCAAACACACACACTGGACAGCAGATTTGTACAGCTAAATGTGTACATATCATTTATACACACATATATATCTTGGCCCCCCAGACACGTTTTTTTCTCTCAATGTGGCCCCCGAGTTAAAAGCTGTGATCTATACCCTACCAAATCTCCCTCTCTTCCTTTTGTATTGACTCCGACTCTGTGGAGTCCCCTTCAGTTGTCGCGAAGCACCTCTCCTGCAGCAATCAGTTACCCCTTAAAGCAGTTTTTTTTACTTCACTAAAGGTTTGAAACACAATTGCCTCACCTTTGCCGTGAAATCTAATCTGGGACTGCAAAGGAGGAAAAAAAAAAAAAAAATGAAGCCAAAGGAGAAACGGGGGCAGAAATGTAGCCGGGTGTCGAGAAGATAACGGCGGGCGCACTCAGAAGGTGATCCTTCAGTCAAAGGGATGGCCGGGGACAAGGGTTCAAATAGGCTGAGCATCCGAGTGGCCAAGCTTCCGCAGGAGGAGAGTCAGGTTTTGGCATTTCAAACTTCCAACTGGAGGTGGGGAGAGTTGAGTATCGCGGCACGGAAGTCCCACTTCATGGTAAAGTGCACACTAGGGTTATACGGTATACCGGTACTGGGATTCCATTCAATTCTTGGGGGTAACAATTTGAATCAGAATTGATTCTCGATTCAAAATGGATACTTTTTTAATAACATTGGGTGCCAGCTCTATGATTGAATACATTCTTCCATAAAATAGATAATCAGCTGTAATTACTTGTAACAAAACAGTTTTTTTTCAATACAATTCTACCCTAACTATTAACAAAGTGAAATACAAATAAGCATCAAAGAAGTAAGCAAATATGGACCCTGAGTGGCTGGAGAGGACATATATATACAAAAAATTTAAAACATTTTTAGATTTTTGTGTTTATTTGGAACATGCCTGCATAGAACATGATACTTCCCAATTTCTCTATTCAACATGTTCGAAAAGGAGTAGGAAGAAGCAGAGCTTATTTAACCCTCCCCATTTTCCTTTACATAGCAGTTGCTAACACTTTTTTCACTTCCTGTTGTCAATTTATTCACAATACACTCCATAAGTAATAACATTAAAAAATAAATAATAATTAGTGGAGTAAGTTTCATATGGTGAGATAAAAAATATTATTTAGAAAATGAATGGATGGATTGAATACATTCAGAATGTGTATCATAGTTCTTCTTCTTTGTACTTTGTAAACACTTTAAGTTTGAAGAGTTTGGATCATATTAGAACATTGTTTGATTTCTTTGCTTAATCCATTCCATAATTGAATTCCACAAACTGATTGACTGAAGGTCTTAAGTGTTGTACGTGCGTACAAAGGTTGTATTATTAAATTTTTCTCTAAGACTATATTTCTCCTCTTTTGTTGAGAAGAATTGTTGTACATTCTTGGGTAGCAGATTGTAGTTTGCTTTGTGCATCATTTAAGCTGTTTGTAAATTCACTATGTCGTGGAATTTCAGTAGTTTCGTTTCAATAAATAAAGGGTTTGAATGTTCTCTATATCCCACATTATGTATTATTCTAACTGATCTTTTTTGTAACACCGTGAGTGAATGAAGTGCACTTTAGTAGTTATTTCCCCATATTTCTTCACAGTAACTCAGATATGGTGACACTAGTGAGCAGCAGAGAATATGAAGTGATTTTTGGTCTAGAACATGTTTTGCTTTACTCATTATTGATGTGTTTCTTGCCACTTTATGTTGTATATTTCTATATGAGATTTCCAGTTCATTTTATAATTATACCTAGACACTTGGTTTCATTTACTCTTCCAATTTCTGATCCGTCTATTTCGGTGGCGTGCAGTCACTAGAGGCAGGGGAGGCACGGCCTCACCTGCCATCATGGAAAGAAAAAAAAAAGTAAAAAGAAAAACAATTAATTAAATTGTTATATGTATCCAGTGATTATACTAAAGTTATTTTCCATTTAACTTCACCAGTTTTAGATTATTTTTATTTTTATTTTCACATTTGCCGTTCAAATACTGAGAAGAGACGGTGCGGTGATCAGCAGCCAGTTGAGGAACGACACTGATTTGTGCCTCAACATGGATTGCGCAATGACTCGGCTAACTGCTGGCCTGCTGTGCAGTGAGACCGTATTGCTATATGAATTATATTATACATTTCCATAGTTTAGTTAGCTGAGGTATATAATGTACAGTGTATTTTGTCAACAACTGTATGTGTGTAACATATTTCTTGTGCTGAGCGATCATAAAACTGGAGGCTAGTCTCATAACCCCGCCTCCTGGTGCCAAGCACTTCCCGCCGCAGAATGCACCGCCCGACGGGAGCGCCACACCAACCAACGGCCACACCCAAACCCTCCACGTGCAAGACCGAATCCACCCAAAAAAAGTCACTTAACAAGAAGCCAAAAAGTGCAAAAACAACAATGCTCGCGCGGCGCGCCGGAGGAGCCGTGAACAGGGACACAACATTAGGTACACCTGCAGACTGCAGCGCGGATTTCATATTTCATTCATTCACAACTCTTCCAACACGAACACCACTGCTCCCGCACTTATAAGTAAAGGTAAGACCATAATAACGTTTTTTTTATTAAATGTGCTTTTTTGTGTGCTACAGTTTGTAAGTGTAAAGTTAAAGTTAAGTATACCAATGATTGTCACACACACACTAGGTGTGGTGAAATTTGTCCTCTGCATTTGACCCATCCCCTTGTTCACCCCCTGGGAGGTGAAGGGAGCAGTGGGCAGCAGCGGCGCCGTGCCTGGGAATAATTTTTGGTGATTTAACCCCCAATTCCAACCCTTGATGCTGAGTGCCAAGCAGGGAAGAATGCTGGTATGAGCTTTTAAACATAACCCATTAACTGCTGCCATTCAAATGGTGAATAAGATACTCTTTAGGGTTCATATGTTTGTAAATCTGACTGTGATGAAGTCAGTGCCTCACCTGACATGAACCTCACCGCACGCCACTGGTCTATTTGTATTTGACTTTCTCTTCTGTTGTCACTGAATAGCATTATTTTAGTTTTAATGAGGTTGACCACTGATTCAGTAGGTTTCACTGATAAGGACGTATGTCTACAACACACGTTCCAACGTTCCAAATGTTTTTAACACGCGAAGTCCCAGAGAAGGGTCAATTGACATTTTTACCTAGAAAACACACAAGAGGGTCATTTGACCCCTAGTCCCCCCTGTGGACACTCCTTTTGTTATGAAAATGTGGCTGTTAGTGGCACACGGCAGGGGGCCACTTGAGCCTGTGTGGGGGAGGGGACCTTACAGCTCAAGCTTTAGTTCTGAGGTAGGTTGTGTGTGTTTTTGCAAGGATCAACAGAATGAAGGGATCAACACTCTGACATTTATTGTTAAAAAAAATACAAAACAAAACATATTTACAAAGAATGAAAAAGCAACTGTTTTCCCAGTTTTGGTGTGGAGGGTTGTTGCAGAAGCAATTGTTATTTTTGTGTGCCAAAAATAGTTTAAAAAAAAAAATTTACAAAGAAAAAAGCATATTTACAAAGAATGAAAAACCATGTCCATGTAAACGTGACTGACATACATTTGAGCAGTCACTCACAATCCTGGCACTGCCATTGCTCCTTTCGGCATTTCCCACATGTATAATTTTTCTGTCTACCTAGACAAACTGCCCCTAACAGCCTCATTACCATAACAAAATGAGTGATTAGTGTATTCGGGAAAAGCGTCGGGCCAAATGACCCCTCTCTGGGTCTTCTAGGTAGACAGAAAAATGCTGGGACTTCTAGTGTTAATAAAATCTGGTGAAATCGCCAAGAAGACCAGACCTCCGACTTTCTTTACTTTTTTTACTTTAATCCTCTTGGCCCCCTTGGGAGCACAGGGCGCCTACCATGGATCTCCACCTCACTCTCTTCTGTGTGATGGTCTTCGCTTCTTGCCAGGAGATCCCCATCTTGGTCAGTTCATCAAGAGTGGACCGCCTCCAGTTGAGTTTTGGCTTCCTCTTGCCTTGAGGGTTATAGTCCAGGGCTTGTCTTGCTGGGTTTCTCGGATCCTTCCTAAGTGTATGGCCGAACCATCCCCACTTTCTGCTTTTGATTTCATTTTGAATTTGCTCTTGGTTCATGCGTCTCCACAGGTCTACATTTGATATCTTGTTGGGCCACCAAATCCTCAGTATGTACCTGAGACAGTTGTTAATAAACACTTGTAGTTTATGAATGATTGATCTGATGGTTTTCCAGGTTTCACAGCCATAAAGAAGGACAGATTTTACATTTGTATTGAAGATTCTGATTTTTGTGTTTTTGGAGAGCTGGGAAGAGAGCCATACAGGTCGGAGAGTTCCAAAGGCATGTCTTGCTTTGCTGATGCGCAGCTCGACATCTTTATCAGCTCCTCCATCTGTGCTGATGTTGCTTCCCAGGTAGACAAACTCGACCACATCTTCCAGGGGGTGCTCCTCGATTGTGATAGGTTGATAGGATTTGGTGTTGAGCCTCATGACCTTGGTCTTCCCAGTGTTTATCCTGAGGCCTATCTGTTTACTGTGTTCATGCAATCTGGTGGTCTTGCGTTGAATGTGTGTGAGTGTTCCTGAGATCAGAGCCAGGTCGTCAGCAAAATCAAGGTCTTCTAGTTGTTCAAAAGGGTTCCACTGTAATCCTGTCCTCTGGCCATCCATTGAAATTTTCATTGTCCAGTCGATGGAGATAACCGACTGGGCAGACTTTAACACCAGCTGGACTGAACATACAAAACATGTCTGCGTTTGCGGGGACCGTCTCTATCACGGGTAATGCATGATAGATCCATCAGTGGATCTTCAACATGACTCACACAGCTGCAGAGCATATATAGCTGATAAGTCTCCCTCCTTGGCTCACAGTTTTGCCCTCTTATCTCTTTTACCTCTGCATCTGCGTTTCATCAGTCTCCCCGGACCTGTACTGTATTTGCAGTCTCCACACAAACATCCCCAAAGTGCTGAATGTCAGCGTTAGTCATCATTGTCCTTTGCCAAGCAAAAGTGTAAGCAAGAGGATTTGTATGATGAAGCACAGCCGCCGAGCGAAGTGATGAACTTTCAGAATCTGGGTCATTGAGGCCTTATCAAACTTCAATCACCGATGAGGAGCGCTTTGAATAGAACTCCGGGAAAGTGCTTCTGTTTAACAACACGCAGTCACCCAATCTTCTGCTTTTGGATTAATTAATATCCATGCAAATTGCAAGGGTCAGTTCAATGCAGAAAACCCTGTGAAGCAGCTGGAACTGAAAAGCAATTTAGCCACTGAGGCGAGGTGGTAAGAGACCGAGGGTGGGATTCTTTGAGCAGCTCATGGTTCCATTACCATTCAGGAGCTACAATTTGATTATATATCCATTATTTATGCATCATATTGTATATTATTAATGGAGATGTCCGATGATATCGGCCGGATGATATTATCGGCCGATAAATGCTTTAAAATGTAATATCGGAAATTATCGGTATCGGTTTATTATTTTTATTTTTTATTTTTTATTAAATCAACATAAAAAACACAAGATACACTTACAATTAGTGCACCAACCTAAAAAACCTCCCTCCCCCATTTACACTCATTCACAATCATTTACACAAAAGGGTTGTTTCTTTCTGTTATTAATATTCTGGTTCCTACATTATATATCAATATAGAGGGTCACCAACGCGGTGCCCGCGGGCACCAGGTCGCCCGTAAGGACCAGATGAGTCGCCCGCGGGCCTGTTCTAAAAAAAAATAATAATAATAATAATATATTTTTTTTTTTTTTTTTTTTTTTTTAAATTAAATCTACATAGAAAAAACACAAGATACACTTTCAATCAGTGCATCAACCCAAACAACCTCCCCCATGCACACTCATCCACACCCACTCACACAAAATGGGTTATTTCTTTCTGCTACCAATATTCTGGTTCCCACAACATAGACAACACATCTGCAAGGGACACAGTCCCTGAAGTACACATGATTGTATAGGCTGCTGGTCCACTAACATTTTCATTAATTACTATTTTTTATGTAGTTATTTTTATATTGTTTTACTTTCTTTTTTTTCCAAGAAAATATTTTTTATTTATATATCTTATTTTATTTTATTTTTTAAAAAAGGGCCTTATCTTCAACAGACCAGGTTGTCAATGAAATTAGATTTGTTTAAAGGGTTTTTTAAAACCAGGCCCAGTCCAGATAATGTCCAAGTCGGACTCAGCAACACACACCTTCATTCATGTACACAGAAAAAATTAGGGAACACAACAGATTGCATATAATTTATAAACAAAATTACATTTTCAAAATAAGCATTTATGTACAGTCCAGATTATGTCCAGGTCACTCAAATTAGGGAACACAACAACAGATATTATATAATCTATAAACATAATTATACTTTCAAAATAAGCCTTAGAGGACTTCTCATCTTTTTTTTAATGTTTTTTGGCATCATTATCGTTTTCAACCATGTAACTTTCTAAAATTAGAAAATACTGAATAAATGTTTTAAAGAAAGTAACACTAAGTGAATATCTGTTTTTGGCCTTAAAAATAAACATTTTACCGAGTACTATAATTAAATTGACTAAATCATGATTGTCAATGAACTCTCCTAAAATAACAGAAACCACATTAAGCTTCATAAACACACCAATCCTTAAACACATTTTTTCAACTTCCACCCAAAACAAAGACACAATATGACAATACCAAAACAAATGCAGGGTGGATTCAGGCTCCTGACAACAAAATCGGCAATCATCTGACTCTGTCATATTCCATAATTTTAACATTTTCCCTGTGGGTAAGAAGTTATAAATAATTTTAATTTGAAAATAACGATTTTGCACATCGATAGTGGTTTTATAGATTAGTTTGAATATGGCATCCCATGGCAACGGGCAGTCAAAAAAGTCCTCCCATTTTCCATTTGTGTTGTATGAGGCAGCCTTCAAAGATTTCTTTATTAAATAAAAATTATATATGTTTCTATTTATTTTTGTTCCTTTTTGCCAACTAGAATTTCTTATTAGAGGTTTACAAACTAATAATTTAGTAGTTCCATAATTAATTATTTGTTTCCATCTTTTCCCAATTACTCCAGTTAGTTGATAAAATGAAAAGCTTGAGCAAGCATCACCATACATAGCTCTAAATTCATCATACTTCATAATTTTACCATTCTCATTGATAATACCATTGACAAAAATGATTCCTCTTTCAAACATATTTTTCCAAAAGGAAGGCTTTCCATCTATTACAATATTATAGTTCATCCATATTAACTGCTGCAAAATATCGTCTCTTTTTTCTGGCACATAAAATTAAAAACACCACTATGAGTGGATTGTTTCCTTTATGAACCCCGCCATGTTTCCCAGCAGACTCTCTGGGAGGGGATCACTTGTAAAAAAGGATACAATTTCTTTTGATACAGTACATGTTTTTTGTCCAACAGGACATTTGTGTACCACTCAATGTTTAAATACATCTTTGGAACAATTGATGCTTTTAAAGACAGACACATAGCTTCAAGGTTGAGAAGTTTCAGGCCCCCATATTCATACTCTTTGTACAAAACCTTTCTTTTAATCTTTTCTGGTTTGCCGTTCCAGACAAAATCGAAGACCCTCCGCTCATAAATCTTAAAAAAGTTTTGTGATGGAGCTGGTAATGACAAAAACAAATAAATAAATTGAGGAATAATTAACGAGTTGGCAATAGACATTTTACCATACAAGGTTAGGGATTTCCCTTTCCATAATTGCATAATTTTGTCCAGCTTTTTTAGTCGATTATCATAATTTACTGAGCCTAGATCTTCCAGATTTTCTGGGACAACAATACCAAGTATGTTAACTGGTCCATCTGTCCACAAAACAGGCACTTTGCATTCCATTCGAAAGGACGTTCCCTTTAGATTTCCGATCCTTAACATTTTACATTTATCATAATTAAGCTTAAGGCCAGATTGCTGTGAAAATATGTCCAAAAGATTAAGAAGGTTCCGCAAACAATGAGGAAAAATCTTATCTTTGTGAATCAGCCTTTTCTGACACGAACTTCATCAAGAACAAACACAGAACACACCTCACTGATGCACATCTGCAAGACTCACTCAGAGTTGCAGTGTCAAGTTACACACCAGAGTACAACACACTAGTTAACAGCATGCAATGCCAGGCTTCCCACTAACTGACAAAAAAAACAGATAACAGATTTGGTGTCCAGTTCAAAGTGTGACATGATTTAAAAATTTGAGAGTTTACTTTTGTATTTTACATGAGTTATTATTTGTACAAACATGGTGCAAAGTAATTCATGATTTGTTAAAAAAAATGTTAGTGGCTAGCTAGTTAAAATGGGATACTGTGATTTCACAAGACTGTCTTAGAAGTGATCATTTGAAAATGTTCAATTTGAAAAATGTGCACTTAGAGAAAATATAAAAATAAAGTGTTGCATATTGATATTTATCTGTTTCTATATATATTTATTGTGAGAAATCATTAAGATGATCAGTGTTTCCACAAATATAAATATCATTAATTATTAATAATAACAGAGTTAAAGGTAAATTGAGCAAATTGGCTACTTCTGGCAATTTATTTAAGTGTGTATCTAACTGGTAGCCCTTCGCATTAATCAGTACCCAAGAAGTAGCCCTTGGTTTCAAAAAGGTTGGTGACCCCTGATATAGATCAATACAGTCTGCAAGGGATACAGTCCGTAAGCACACATGATTGTGCGTGCTGCTGGTCCACTAATAGTATTAACCTTTAACAGTTTATTTTACTCATTTTCATTAATTATTAGTTTCTATGTAACTGTTTTTATATTGTTTTACTTTCCTTTTTATTCAAGAATTTTTTTTAAATGTATTTATCTTATTTTATTTTTTAAAAAGGACCTTATCTTCACCAAACCTGGTTGTCAATGAAATTAGATTGTTTAAAGGGTTCTTAGAACCAGGTCAAATAACCTTGTTACTTTGTTTAATGCATCCAGCTGGGCATCACAACAAAATTAGGCATAATAATGTGTTAATTCCACAACTGTATATATCGGTATCGGTTGATATCGGAATCGGTAATTAAGAGTTGGACAATATTGGAATATCGGATATCGGCAAAAAAGCCATTTTCGAACATCTGTAATTATTAACGATACGACTGTCAGGTAGTGTTGGCAATGAACCCCAAGATGCAGAGACGGCAGGCTGGATGCAGGAAAACATGATTTAATGTCCAGAAAAAAATGCTGGAAAACACTAGGAAACAGGCAAACTGTAAATAGGATACAGCTAACAGGAAACCCAGAAACGAGGAGCTAGAAGACAGCAAACTGCAAACAGCTATCAGGAACCAGCAAACAGGAACAACTCACAGCAAACAATACTCTAGCGTTGACTGGAGGGCGAGGCAGGTATAAATAGTGGCCTGATTGGCAATTGCCACCAGGTGTGCCAGACTGCCAATCAGATACAGGTGAGGGAAACAAGCGCTCAGGGAGACGTGCAGGAAAAGGAACCAAAATATGAGCGCTGACAGGAAATAAAACACAAACAGAGGAAAAACTAAAACAAAACAAAACTGTCAGTGAGAAACCTGACAATGACACCATTACTGGAGCCTAGAGTATTGGCCCTTACCGACATTAATCCGATATGAGCAGGAATCATACATACTTTTTATTATTTTGTAGCTTTGTTAGAAAAGGCTTGATCAAGTGAAAGTAATCAAAGAGAAAACTTTGGTAGGTATGAAAAACACTAACCTATTTATTATTAACTGTCGGGAATGGACCTATGCTGTCTTGAAGTTGAAGTGGTCATTGTTTTATTCATAATAAATAATTCATTAAGTTAAAGCTCATGACACAGTAAATTAATTGGTGCGGACACGTTTGTTACTGGATACTTTCTACTACCAGTACTCTTCTGCCTTGGGGACTTTGCATGTGTAAGTAAAGTACAGTAATTAGTTGATACTTTTTATATTGACACATGTGTTTTAGACTGCAATATTGTTCACTTATCATGAATGTCTAGCACGAGCTTTAGCATAATGTGTAAAGGCCCAAATATCTGGAATGAACTTGACAGTCCGATCACACAATCTACTTCATTGAGAAAATGTAAAATAAAAATTTATGACACGCAAATTATTGCTGCATTGCACCACACCGTGAACGCCTAAGGCTGAAAAACAATGCGAATTATGCAAAACAAAAGATGTATTATTGTTTGTTCATTGTAACATTAATTATTGAACATCTACTATTGGAGTATGCATACTGAAATAGATGTGCATATTCTTGGATAATTACAATGTGCAAGACTACAAAACTACCAGAAAATAAGTAAAAATTGTAATTTTAAGGATGTATGAAATTATTTAAGAAATGGTTTAGGATGTAAGCATGTGAAAATTGTATTAATGTTGTACCTTATTATCTTACATGTACTGTATTGGGGCCTCTGCTTATAAAGCTATTAGAGATTCCTGGGAGTTTCCCTTTTACAAAGCACTTGGAAATTATATAAAATTAATAAGTGTATGGACTTTTATAATGTGTTGTAAATAAAGAGATGAAATTTTTTTTTTTAAATAAGTGCGCTTAGCTGTTGTGTAGCTGCTAGCTCCTGGTAGCCTAGAGCCTATCATGTTTACCTTATGTAAATGAAATTTTCCCATCGATAACGTGACAATGTTAAATGTTGATGAACATCAATGTTAATTGATGTTAAATGACAAAACGGATTATAAAGACAATGTATACATATATATATATATATATATATATATATATATATATATATATATATATATATATATATATATATATATATATATATATATATATATATATATATATATATATATATATATATATATATACACAGCCTGGCCCCCGGCCAAATTTTTTTAACCCAATGCGGCCACCGAGTCAAAAGGTTTGGGGACCCCTGATTTAAAGGGTAATTTTTCAAAATGTTCTTCCGTGGGGGCATGCCCCCGGACCACCCTACTGTTGCTAGGTTACCAACTTAGACCACCGCGGCTACAAAAAAATACAGAGGAAACACTGCAATTGAGTAAATTAGGGTGTAAAAAAACCATAAAGGGCTCTCATAAATAAATGATAAACGGGTTATACTTGTATAGCGCTTTTCTACCTTCAAGGTACTCAAAGCGCTTTGACAGTATTTCCACATTTACCCATTCACGCACACATTCACACACTGATGGTGGGAGCTGCCATGCAAGGCGCTAACCAGCAGCCATCAGAGGCAAAGGGTGAAGTGACTAGGAAGGTAGAAGGTGGGAATTGAACCCCAGTAACCAGCAACACTCCGATTGCTGGCACAGCCACTCTACCAACTTCGCCACGCCGTCCCTCATCAGGCTTATATATCCAAGACGTTAGACAAGAACCATAACTTGTCTTTTTTTTCTCTCTCTCTCTACAATGACAGATGGGATGGCCCTGTAAATTGTGCAGCACTGTTGTGCCAACCAAGAGTGATTTTCTAAAGCATTACAGACTGCACCATGGGACCTTTGGACACAGCCATGCCTTGCCTTGCATTCATATAGGTTGCCCATGCATGCTCTTTTAAATGCTGGAGTTCCCTTCGCTCTCATCTGTCAAGATACCACTCAGAAATAAAATTCCTCAACTCACCTCAAGTAAGTCCTTCATTCACCTGCCCTCTGTGTAAAAGGACTGTGCCAGGAGCATCAATGATATGATGGCCAGAACGTATACAGTTGGAGAAAACAGGAAGTTGTTGCCAAGTCTCCTGCTGGGGTGGCAGAATTTAAGGAAAGATGGCCTGCCCTCTTCGAACCATTCCAGGTAAATTATTTATAATTCTATTTTTCCTGACCAAGTTTCCATTGTGACTTGGACATGACATACTAGACTCACTTTTTGCCTGAAAATGTATACTAAAACCCTTAATATCAGTAACGGTCAACATTTGCTGTCTTACAGATTAATGAAGAGTTCCGAAGGTGCACTGCTATTCCACTGGAATCAACATTTATGTCCCAGCTTGACAGGTACACTCCGAAACTTCTGGAGCTCTTCAGTGCAAAAGGAGGAGTGACTGGTCAGTGCATCAAGAACTTGTTGATGGATCTGATACAGGTGGGTTAAAAGTGGTTTAAAAGTTTACAACTGAATCTGTAATCATGCTCTAATAACGATATCACAGATTTGGAGTAAAATTGTCAACAAAATTCATTTATTTATTATTCTTCTATTAACTCTAGGACCCAAGTGCCTCTGCAGTGATGAAGAGAGATGTGACTCTGAGATGCCTCATAGAATACACGGGAGAGAGTGGACAGGAGCTCACCTCTGACTACTGTGTAAGTATTGTTTAAAAGCAGCTTTGGATCAGTCTGATGTACAAGCTTAAATTTGGTTTACTTATGTGAACTGACTGAACCAGCAGTTGTCAGGTGGAGGTCGAGCATGCAGCTAGTTGGCAGGATCCCCAGGATAGCCAATTAGCATAGCACCACAGAGTGATGCCTTTCTGTCTTGTGTTTCTGTTTGCCCTAAAAAAAAACAATGCAAACACAAAATACTCCCCTTAAACAAGCATTAAAACATTTACTCTCTCTCTCTCTCTCTCTCTCTCTATATATATATATATATATATATATATATATATATATATATATAGATGAGGTGGCGACTTGTCCAGGGTGTACCCCGCCTTCTGCCCGATTGTAGCTGAGATAGGCTCCAGCGCCCCCCGCGACCCCGAAGGGAATAAGCGGTAGAAAATGGATGGGATGGATGGATGGATATATATATATATATATAAAACATATTACTGTTTGTTTGTTTGTTTGAATTTCTGGTGGTTCTATTCAGGTTTTTTATATGCAAATTAAAAATGCCAATAAAAAGCATGTGGCTGGAAATGCATCTATTGTACCAAGTTTAATGTACAAGATCTCAAATTGGAATTCAAAAGTTTTCAAAATGGTCTCCACAAAAGTAATCATTATCTGGATTAAATCACACAACTTATATTAAATATAAAATTATATGTTTGTTTTTTTAAATTACTGTTTTTGTATCTCAAAGGGAACTGCAGAGACCACTGTTCATGAGGACCTGGAAATGAAGAATATGAGCATCTACATCTGTCGCGAGCCAAATGCAGTAGGAATCATCATTGAGGGAGTATCAGTCCTTACTCATCTTGGAAACCTGGCCAAAGCATGCTGCCTACTTCTGGGGTTGACGTGTGCACTTAATCTGGAGTATCCATCCAAACTTTCCAAAACATTTGAGGTGTTTCAAAGACTTTTTGTGGGACTCGACACACTGCGCCCAAAACCAAACCCCAAATTCATGACTCTCAAAAACAAGCTTCTAGCTTAGGCAGTGAGCCATGACTGTCAGCTTGCACTTTTGAACAGCTCTTTTCTTGTGTCTGTTCAAAATCATTATACATTGTTCATTGAGTGGAATTCTTCACAATGTTGTCCTGTTCACGTTTTATACAAAGCTCCAGGTCATTGTTTCTGGTGTGTAAATTAAGTTTTTTTTTAATGTTTTATACACACTAAATTGCCCCACTGTGAAGCTCCAGCTTGTCAGAAGGAGGGATCTGTGAGTTGTTTAAGTTAAAATGTTTCAAAATATACACACTGAAAGACACTATGATGAATGTGTTCTGCTTGTGAATTGTTACAGAAGTACAGACAATCTTAATGTTAAATTGTTTTAGCAAGAAACTGTACTGTGAAGGTTCTAAGTAAAACTTGAGATGCTGAGGTCATGCATTCTTTTATGCACTAAATAAGTGAAGTGAATTACATTTATATAGCGCTTTTTCTCAAGTGACTCAAAGCGCTTTACATTGTGAAACCCAATATCTAAGTTACATATTAAACCAGTATGGGTGGCACTGGGAGCAGGTGGGTAATGTGTCTTGCCCAAGGACTCAACGGCAGTGACTAGGATGGCGGAAGCGGGGATCGAACCTGCAACCCTCAAGTTGCTGGCACGGCCGCTCTACCAACCGAGTTATACCGTATACTGATGTTCTTGACTGTTAATACTCTCCAGCTTATTGACACGGTTTGGATATGGCTTGTGAAAATGTTTTAATAATATGTATATGGTTAAAAAAAGAAATCTGTGAAGGTGTTCTATCAGCACTTTAAAAAGTTGAGGTCATGCATTCTATGCACTAAATATGGATGTTGACTGTTCATACTGTCCAGCTCATTGCCACTGTTTTTATATGGTAATGATTTAATAAAGGTTGGAATTTGATATGTCTTGATTTTTTTATTATTATTCTAAGTAATTATTTTAAGCAGTTTCCATTTTCAAAACAAAGAAAGGGTAAGTTGGTCAAAATTAATAAAATTGAGTACAAAAATTATTTTTTCATTTAAATGTTACTTATTTTAATTAAGTCTTGTGTGTTTAATATGCTGATGTTTTTTACATTGATTTTACTCAATTTGTTGGCTTTTTCTGTAAACGCAACTTAATCTTTTTGCATAAATCGAAATGCATATTATTAAGTTCTACTTACTCAAAATACCAATTAGTTGACTAAACTAACAAAAATTGCTTGGAAAATGTTGCCTTATTTTTATTGAGTTAGATTTAGGCAACAGTTTTTACAGTGTAGAATATTGGTTGGGAAATGACCACATTTCAAAGGTCAAATCAATGTCACAACCTGACATTGAATAAACATTGTCAAAAAGCATGTTGTTTCGACGTTGTATTTGTGTTGTAAAATATTGGTTGAAAATGACAAATTCAACCATTGAATAAACATTGTCAAAAAGCATGTTGTTTCAACGTTGTATTTGTGTTGTAGAATATTGGTTGCGGAATGACCACATTTCAATGGTCAAATCAACGTCAGAACCCAACATTGATTAAACGTCGTCAAAAAGCATGTTGTTTCAACGTTGTATTTATGTTGTAAAATATTGGTTGGGAAATGACCAAAATTCAATGGTCAAATCAACGTCACAACCTGACATTGATTAAACATCGTCAAAAAGCATGTTGTCCCAACGTTGGGTTTGAGTTGCTCAACATCAACGTTGGCTGTTGAACTTTGCACAAGTAAACACACTGCGGAACTGCTTGTATCGAAGAGCTGAAGGTTTGGATGCAAGCCGGTGTTTTTCTGCTGGTATCAGACTGATATCGACATCAGATCGACACACCTGTAAATATTAGTATTTTTGTGAAAATATGCATACCGTGAAGCCTGCTGTAGCCGTTTAAACCTTTCTTTTTGGTGGCCTTAGATGTACACATCCTGTGAGGCAACATTGTTTTGGATGGGAACCCCTGAGGCACATTTGTGTCCATGCAACGTGCAAGTGGATATGTGTAAAGTTGGTTCCGCACGAAAGCCTTGCTGCCTTGACAGCTTCCACAGCAGCAAGTGGGGGGTTTGAATGTTTGCTAACTAGCTCCCTTGTTGCTGCAACAGTTGGCGTAGCGATCTATAAAGCATGGACAGCTCTGCTGTGGGACTTATCAGACAGATTCGGACCAATCAGATGGCTCGGATGACAGGACCTGTTGCATATATTATCAGACGGCGTGCAGAGACAGCCATGTTTTCATGCATTTCCAACCTCCCGGACCATCACGCAACACATCTTTCCTCTGCAGAGCTGCAACCTTTACATTTCCAGGGCTGTCTGTCATCACTTAAAGGGAAACTGTCATGGTCTTGTCATCTTCCGTGGCAGTTTGAGTGGCAGTAAAGGAAAAATCAAAGCAGTGTTGTCATCATCAGAAGCAATCACACCTACAGTGCAGTCGTCCTTCGTTTATCGCCAATGGGTTACAGGACATTTTTAGAGTTAGAGCATAAAGAAATGTTAGCCACCTTCTAAGTATGTTTATAACATGAAATAACTTTGATATAGTCACCTTTATACTTCTTTCCGCCAATAGAGTAGCCTTTTAAGTGTGTTCTACTGTATATCACAGTACTCACTTGGAGGATCATTGCTATCATTGCTATAGCAGTCACCCGACCACTACAACATGGCCACTACATACACTGTGTTTACAATTATTAGGCAAGTAACTATTTTCGCCATATTATGTTATTTATGCATGTTTTTTCAACTTTAAGCTGTATAAACCCTTAAATACTCATTGGTGTATTTGCATAATAAGTGAGGGTGTGGCCTAAGGAGATCAACAGTCCATATCAAAGTGTGCATAATTATTACGGGGCGTCTCTCCCTCAGGCAAAATGGGCTAAAAAATAGATTTAATGGACTATGAAAAGTCAAAAATTGTCTTTCAGAGGAATGCAGCACTCTTGAAATTGCTACGATATGGGGGCGTGACCACAGACCCATCAAACGTTATGTTGCAAAGCGCAAACATGGTCGCAAGGAATGTATTGAGAGAAAAAAAGACACATTAACTGCTAAAGATTGTAGAAAAATCAAACGTGAAGCTGTATTAGAACATTTCTTTCAAAGTACTCAAACAAAATTGTATTTCTTAGATTTATTTGAGAAGCTTGAGCACAGGTCACGCTCATAGCAAAGTATTTCAGGAGTGCGCACTAGAAGAGATATGTGTTATATACACTGAATACAAGGTGGGAGGGGGACGGCGTGGCGAAGTTGGTAGAGTGGCTGTGCCAGCAATCGGAGTGTTGCTGGTTACTGGGGTTCAATCCCCACCTTCTACCTTCCTAGTCACGTCCGTGGTGTCCTTGGGCAAGACACTTCACCCTTGCTCCTGATGGCTGCTGGTTAGCGCCTTGCATGGCAGCTCCCGCCATCAGTGTGTGAATGTGTGTGTGAATGGATGAATGTGGAAATACTGTCAAAGCGCTTTGAGTACCTTGAAGGTAGAAAAGCGCTATACAAGTATAACCCATTTATCATTTATTTATTTATTTAAAATAGGCTCAGTTTGGAGGGGGGTGAGACCATATGACTCAACTCAGTGTAAAGTGCCCACCCTGGGAACAATGGTGCATTGATAAATGAGAAGGGAGAATAAATACTATCAGTGAGTCAATTCGGACAAGGTCACACACAGGCCAGAATATGCTTTCAGCACAGCACTATTGCAATTTACACAAATGTACATTAACGTTTTCCAACACAAAGCCACTAGGAACCCATTGTCCTGCAGTGCTGCCATATTTCAGAACTGCAAACTACCCAGAGTGCCCAGAAATACAAGGTGTTCAGTGCTTAGAGACACGGCCAAGGAAAGGAAGGCTAAAACCCTACCACCGCTGAACAAATCACACAAGTCGAAAAGTCAAGAATGGGCCAAGAAATATCTGAAGACAGACTTTTCAAAGGTTTTCTGGACTGATGAGACAAGAGTGATTATTGATGGACCAGAGGGATGGGCCTGTGGCTGGATCAGTAACGGACACAGAGCTCCACTTCGTAAAGTGGAGATGGGGTAATGACATGCGCTGGTATTTTTAAAGATGAGTTGAATATTGAAGATGGCCTCAAAATCAACTCCCAAACCTACTGACAGTTTATAGAAGACACATTCTTCAAGCAGTCGTACAGGAAAAAGTATGCATCTTTCAAGAAGACCATGGTTTTTGTGCAGGACAAGGCTCCATCACATGTATCAAAGTACTCCACTGCATGGCCCCCTTCCTCGCCAGACCTAAACCCTGTTGAGGAACCTGTGGGCCCTGCTTGAACGGGAGATTTACAGTGAAGGTGCATCTCTGAACCATGTCTGGAGGTGTCCTAATTTTGCACACTAATAGTTCCCAAATAATTTCTGGGAGGTCAGAAAAGCAGTCAGTTTCTGGTGTGACCACCAATTGCCTCACGCATCTCCTTTGCATAGAGTTGATCAGGTTGTTGTTTGTGGCCTGTAGAATGTTGGTCCAATGGTGGATATTGGCAGGAACTGGAACACGCTGTCGTATACGCTGATCCACAGCATCCCAAACATGCTTAATGGGGGGTGACATGTCCGGTGAGTATGCTGAGCATGCAACTAGGCATACGTCCCAACTGGTAGCCATTTTGTTTGAAGTTTTTAAGAGATCCGCTATTGTGTTTCGTAGTCAGGAAATACGTCATAATGATTTATGACCCCTATACCATACAGTCATTCTCTACCGTATATGGTAGTGATTTACCCAAAGAGCTTTGCGCTTGTCCGCCATTGTAGTCCGCGCTGTTGTCATTTAGCTTCTTCTTTTTCACAGACACTTGTGTCCTCCGCTTTTGCCATTTCTAATTAAAAGAAGCGTATGGTTCAAACGTATATCTGTCAGTAGTCTTGTTATGGAAGCGGAAAAAAAAACTACAATACGGCTGGCAGGTAGAAGACTCAGTGGAAGTGTTGCCAGGTAAAAAAGACGGTCAAAAATCATTTTGAAGATGGTCGGTAAAATATAGTCAATGCCAAATTTGGACCAAAGAACCACCATTATGTGTAGACCACAAGTAAGTAAGTATTTTAAATGTGGAAAAAAGTCATCATATCACTCTTAAGTAACTTTTCAACCTTCATAACATATCTTCATAACTTTTGAGATGATACATGGTGAATGACATCCCTGTCATGGCCTGAGGGGGTCTGCATCGCTTTCACTGGCCCTAAACATTTATGACGAGGATGGCAGGAACCCTGCCACAGTAAAAACTACAAATGTGCTGACTTGCTTTACGGCATTTGTCACTCCCTCTTTCCCCATTCGTTGAAAAGACGGAAGTCAATATGAACGCATGCGTGCAATTACTGCTATCATGGCAGAAGTTGCGAAACAACCAAAGAAACGAAAAGTTGTTTCTGAGGAAACAAAAAAAAGAAAAAGCGAGACTACCTGGAAAAAAGACAGTCAAGGATCAACATTGGCCCGGCTTTCACCCGCTGGCGTGAGCTTAAAGACAAGGAGGGATTTCAGACCAATGTTGCCTTGGCTCTGTTCCTGCTGGACTACTAAGTAATGTTCGCTGCTCAAATCAATATGATATGCTAATGTTAGCTATCGGAAATTTGCGTGGTAGCAATCAATAGTCACCAGCCATGCACAAAACTCAAAAGTACTGTAAAAAGAAAAAACAATGTGATGACTGCAAACCGCAAATATAAAGTTTGAGTAAAATATGTAGGTTCCGACTGTGGAAAGATCAGTCATACTGACCGACTAACGCTGTGCGCTGGTCCTTGTTATGTTTGGACTAAGGGGAGGTGACGGCGACAGACACTAGATGGCAGTGTGAACAATGATTTATTATATATATTAACTATATATATATATATATATATATATATATATATATATATATATATATATATATATATATATATATATATATATATATAATAATCAAACTATACAAATAAACAATAGAATGGAGTGTGAACTAGATCCAAAAGTGTATGTGGTGTTAGGCTATGTGTGTAGTTAGCTGAAGTGAGTGTTACCTAGTGTTGAACGAGAGATGAGGAAGTCCAGGGGAAGAGGGGAATCCGTGTCTAAGCGGGAGGTCGAGATCCAAGGGGGCAGTCCGAGAAGCAGGGGAACGACGAGGAATGACGAGACACACAGCAACGTCAAAACACGGGAACGGAGGTCTGCGGTAGGATGACACGACAATGAAACACGGAAGGGAAAACACTGAGAGAGCAAGATACATAAAGCAGGAAATGATCGCTTACTGTACAGGAGACTATATTCCGACGCCTGATGGCCGGTTCAGCAGGCTTATGAAGGCAGCGTCCTCATTACCGACAGGTGCGCCGATTGTCAGTGAATGATTGCAGCTGGTGGCTGCTGCAGAGCGGAGACGCACACGGCGCGTCCCAGGAAGTGCGCTGCGGCCGTGGGCGTGTCCCAAGGTGAGACAAGCAGGGCGCAAAGATGAGAGAGCGCATGTGGGCGTGGCCCGCGGTGCGCTCGCCATGAGGCACAGATGAGGACGCATTGGAATGCGCCCTGGCCGTGACAGTACCCCCCTGGACAGCTTCCAGATGTCCTAGAAGTCGAACCCCCCAAAAAACAAGAACAAAAGTCAAGGGAGGGTGGAGGGGCGAACTGGTGGTGGGTCGCCGGCCCAAGTGTCCCAGAATCCACCGGGGACGAGTCTGGTGGCGGCGGCGAGTAGACCGCCGCAGCAGCCTGCGAGGTGGACGACCAAGGAACAGCCACCTTCTTGGACGTCGGGAGGGCGGACGCGAGTGGGGCCAGAACCACAGCAGTCTACGGGAAATATATCCATGTCTTGGGCGTTGCTGTTGGCGCAGAAAGTGTCCCTGTCCTGGCCACAGAGGGCGCCGTGTGCGGGCGCCTGTATGCTGCCCTTGCGGCCGGCCAGCCGGAGGTCGCGGTAGCGACGATGCAGGAGACAAGGGGGTTGGCGGCGCTGTGGAAAGGCCCGCCAAAGACGAGTAGGATGAAGACCTTGGAGCCAGAGTCGAGGAGGATGATGTCGTCGGAGCCAGAGTCAAGGAGGATGATGTCATCGGAGGCGTGGAAGCAGACGTCATCGGAGCCGGAGACGAGGAGGGCAGCTGAGGAGCAGGCCGAGGCGGAGAGGTCGGCACTGCCGGCCGAGGCGGAGTCACGGGGGCCAGCCTGGGAGCTGGTGGAGACACGGGGGCCAGCCTGGGAGCTGGTGGAGACAAGGGGGCTGGCTTGGTGACGGGTGCTAGCTCGGAGGCTAGCTGGGTGACGGGTGCTAGCTCGGAGGCTAGCTGGGTGACGGGTGCTAGCTCGGAGGCTAGCTGGGTGACGGGTGCTAGCTGGGTGACGGGTGCTAGCTCGGAGGCTACCTGGGTGACGGGTGCTAGCTCGGAGGCTAGCTGGGTGACGGGTGCTAGCTCTGAGTCTAGCTGGGTGACGGGTGCTAGCTCGGAGGCTAGCTGGGTGACGGGTGCTAGCTCAGAGGCTAGCTGGGTGACGGGTGCTAGCTCGGAGGCTAGCTGGGTGACGGGTGCTAGCTGGGTGACGGGTGCTAGCTCGGAGGCTAGCTGGGTGACGGGTGCTAGCTTGGAGGCTAGCTGGGTGACGGACGGGTGCTAGCTCGGAGGCTAGCTGGGTGACGGACGGGTGATAGCTCTGAGTCTAGCTGGGTGACGGGGGCTAGCTCGGAGGCTAGCTGGGTGACGGGTGCTAGCTGGGTGACGGGTGCTAGCTCGAAGGCTAGCTGGGTGACGGGTGCTAGCTCGGAGGCTAGCTGGGTGACGGGTGCTAGCTCGGAGGCTAGCTGGGTGACGGGTGCTAGCTCGGAGGCTAGCTGGGTGACGGGTGCTAGCTGGGTGACGGGTGCTAGCTCGGAGGCTAGCTGGGTGACCGACTGTCTGGCTGGGGACTGTGGCTGGGAAAAACAGAAGACAGGTGGTATTTCTCTGGCAGGGGGTAGCCTGTCTGGGTGCAGCTGTGCTACCACATCAGCACAGCCACCAGTGCTAAAATGAAAAATAGATGGTATTGGTCTGGCAGGGGGTAGCCTGGCTGGGTGCACATCCACCAGTATTATTCCCCCCCCCTCCAAACGCGGATGCCAGACGCTACCAGCTGACTGGGGAACAGTCACTAAGGGCGGGAGGTGGGTGGCCAGGCGGCGGGTAAATTCCTCCTTCCCCGTGTTGAAGTTAAACAGTCCTTTGGAGGAGTGTTGAGGAGGGCTACAAAAATTGTCCAGGGTGGAGGTAAAAGAAAAAGACATCCTGAGAGGGGCAACAAGGGGCGGGGCTAAAGTCACTGGGGGCGGGGCAAAGGAACTGTGCCGTCAGGTCCCTAATCAATTGGCCGGAATATACTGTTATGGATTGGACTAAGGGGAGGTGACGGCGACAGACACTAGATGACAGTGTGAACAATGATTTATTATATATATTAACTATATATATATATATATATAATAATCAAACTATACAAATAAACAATAGAATGGAGTGTGAACTAGATCCAAAAGTGTATGTGGTGTTCGGCTATATGTGTAGTTAGCTGAAGTGAGTGTTACCAAGTGTTGAACGAGAGATGAGGAAGTCCTGGGGAAGAGGGGAATCAGTGTCCAAGCGGGAGGTCGAGATCCAAGGGGGCAGTCCGAGAAGCAGGGGAACGACGAGGAATGACGAGACACACAGCAACGTCAAAACACGGGAACGGAGGTCTGCGGTAGGATGACACGACAATGAAACACGGAAGGGAAAACACTGAGAGAGCAAGATACATAAAGCAGGAGATGATCGCTTACTGTACAGGAGACTATA
This sequence comes from Entelurus aequoreus, assembly GCF_033978785.1. Classification (NCBI taxonomy): domain Eukaryota; kingdom Metazoa; phylum Chordata; class Actinopteri; order Syngnathiformes; family Syngnathidae; genus Entelurus; species Entelurus aequoreus. The sequence goes on along the minus strand of NC_084731.1, from coordinate 81,116,083 downwards.
TTCCGGCGCCTGATGGCCGGTTCAGCAGGCTTATGAAGGCAGCGTCCTCATTACCGACAGGTGCGCCGATTGACAGTGAATGATTGCAGCTGGTGGCTGCTGCAGAGCGGAGACGCGCACGGCGCGTCCCAGGAAGTGCGCCGCGGCCGTGGGCGTGTCCCAAGGTGAGACAAGCAGGGCGCAAGGATGAGAGAGCGCATGTGGGCGTGGCCCGCGGTGCGCTCGCCATGAGGCACAGATGAGGACGCATTGGAATGCGCCCTGGCCGTGACAGTCCTCATGGGAAATGCACTCTTACTTCCGGAAAAACACTACCGCTTTGGTCCACTGGCGCCGCCAAAATCAATCACAATGTTTTAAGTAGGGCTTTAAGTGAGATCATGGAGAGAAAAACAATAATGTCAAATCGTAAGGCATGGCATAACTTCAAAACACGTAATGGTTAGAATAGAATAGAATAAAAAGTACTTTATTGATCCCTGGGCGAAATTCAGCACCACAGTTCACTCACAATAGACAATAAACACTTAGGTATTTTTTACATGTGAATAATATAAATACAGTCTATTATACAGATCATACAGTTAGATCACGGATGTCCGAAATACGGCCCGCCAGCGTCTTCAATTTGGCCCGCGAGTTGTCATGAGTTCAATAAAGCATCGGGTCTTCTAAATAATCTTAAATACCAGACGGGTGTGGATTTGTTGCCCTCCTGAGGACAATGTGAGTAAATCAGATCAATTACCCTTGAATGTATTTTGACTCATTAGCATAGCATTGATTTACATGACACAATCCAAACAACCTTCTCTAGTCATGGTCCAAAAAAATTACATAATGCAACTAACATAAAGGTCAACACACATAGTCACACACAACACATCCTGCTCACTGAACTATGTGGATATAATGAAAAACGTCCAAACACCATAAAACAAATTCAAAAATACACCCATTTAAATCCATTAGAGTGCGTGATGGGAAAAAAGTTAAAAAAAAAACTCTTTCCACACTTATCCATGTTTCGCACATTTGAGCTGCTTGATATTTCAGATTGATTACAAAGCTTTGAAAAGATAGTCATGGAAGTAAACAAGGTAGATGTTGAACTTTTACATACATTCACATATGCACATACAATACATATATACACTACCGTTCAAAAGTTTGGGGTCACCCAAACAATTTTGTGGAATAGCCTTCATTTCTAAGAACAAGAATAGACTGTCGAGTTTCAGATGAAAGTTCTCTTCTTCTGGCCATTTTGAGTGTTTAATTGACCCCACAAATGTGATGCTCCAGAAACTCAATCTGCTCAAAGGAAGGTCAGTTTTGTAGCTTCTGTAACGAGCTAAACTGTTTTCAGATGTGTGAACATGATTGCACAAGGGTTTTCTAATCATCAATTAGCCTTCTGAGCCAATGAGCAAACACATTGTACCATTAGAACACTGGAGTGATAGTTTCTGGAAATGGGCCTCTATACACTTATGTAGATATTGCACCAAAAACCAGACATTTGCAGCTAGAATAGTCATTTACCACATTAGCAATGTATAGAGTGTATTTCTTTAAAGTTAAGACGAGTTTAAAGTTATCTTCATTGAAAAGTACAGTGCTTTTCCTTCAAAAATAAGGACATTTCAATGTGACCCCAAACTTTTGAACGGTAGTATATATATATATATATATATATATATATATATATATATATATATATATATATATATATATATATATATATATATATATATATATATATATATATATATATATATATATACTGAACTAAACAAAGTAGAAGTTGAACTTTCACATACACATATTTGCATTTATATATATAAATATATAAAACATTTAGATATATTGAAGGAGATATATACAGTCATGGTCAAAAGTTTACATACACTTGTAAAGAACATAATGTCATGGCTGTCTTGAGTTTCCAATCATTTCTACAACTCTTATTTTTTGTGATAGAGTGATTGGAGCACATACTTGTTGGTCACAAAAAACATTCATGAAGTTTGGTTCTTTTATGAATTTATTATGGGTCTACTAATAATGTGACCAAATCTGCTGGGTCAAAAGTATACATACAGCAATGTTAATATTTGGTTACATGTCCCTTGGCAAGTTTCACTGCAATAAGGCGCTTTTGGTAGCCATCCACAAGTTTCTGGCAAGCTTCTGGTTGAATTTTTGACCACTCCTCTTGACAAAATTGGTGCAGTTCTGCTAAATGTATTGGTTTTCTGACATGGACTTGTTTCTTCAGCATTGTCCACACACCATGCTTGACGGTAGATATGCTGTTCCTGGGATTAAAGGCCTCACCTTTTCTCCTCCAAACATATTGCTGGGTATTGCGGCCAAACGGCTCAATTTTTGTTTCATCTGACCACATAACTTTCCTCCAGAAGATCTTATTTTTGTCCATGTGATGTCAGATGGAACAAAAAATTAACTGTTTGGCCACAATACCCAGCAATATGTTTGGAGGAGAAAAGGTGAGGCCTTTAATCCCAGGAACACCACACCTACCGTCAAGCATGGTGGTGGTAGTATTATGCTCTGAGCCTGTTTTGCTGCCAATGGAACTGGTGCTTTACAGAGAGTAAATGGGACAATGAAAAAGGAGGATTACCTACAAATTCTTCAGGACAACCTAAAATCATCAGCCCGGAGGTTGGGTCTTGGGTACATTTGTGTGTTCCAACAGGACAATGAACCCAAACAAACGCCAAAAGTGGTAAAGGAATGGCTAAATCGGGCTAGAATTAAGGTTTTAGAATGGCCTTCCCAAAGTCCTGACTTAAACGTGTGGACAATGCTGAAGAAACAAGTCCATGTCAGAAAACCAACACATTTAGCTGAACTGCACCAAATTTGTCAAGAGGAGTGGTCAAAAACTCAACCAGAAGCTTGCCAGAAGCTTGTGGATGGCTACCGAAAGCGCCTTATTGCAGTGAAACTTGCCAAGGGACATGTAACCAAATATTAACATTGCTGTATGTATACTTTTGACCCAGCAGATTTGGTCACATTTTCAGTAGACCCATAATAAATTCATAAAAGAACCAAACTTCATGAATGTTTTTTGTGACCAACAAGTATGTGCTCCAATCACTCTATAACAAAAAAATAAGAGTTGTAGAAATGATTGGAAACTCAAGACAGCCATGACATTATGTTCTTTACAAGTGTATGTAAACTTTTAATTGCGACTGTATACATAAATAATTTTGGACACCCTTGGTCTGGATTTAGCTGACGTCATCCTTATACTGCGCTCATCCTGTAGGGGTCACAACTGCACGGTATCTGGGGACACTTCTAGCACCGTGATGCATTCATCAGCGTGAACCTCTGCTTTGGCGTTTAGGAACACGACACATCCGCACTGCTATGTCTACCTTTTGCTAGCCCGTATTGTACGGTGGGTGCGTCAGAGAGCTCGGGAGGAGGAGAGGATAAATCACACACATCCACTCCGAGCATCTGTCGATCACAGCCCACCCACGCAGACACACTGCTCTGCAGCGTTACCGTTTTCTCATTCCTTTCATTCCTTCCCGCTCTCCTTTTTTCCCTTCCCAAAGCAGGGTGCAGGGAGTCATTTGCTAATTGGTTTTGCAGAGGAAACACATTCGCTCGCCTCATTCTGCTCAATACCCCAGGGCTCTCTTCCTCTTAGATGATTCCCTCGTCTCTGACTCCTGCCAACTCAGCCGAGCGTTCACCCGGGCTTGTTATTCTTCTGCTCGCTGTAAATCCGCCCGGCTGCATGGGCTTCAAAAACACTTCCCCCAGACTTAGAATCTATTAGGTGCGGGGTGGGACTTACTGCTTATCTCACCAACATTGAGAATCACACAACTTTTGTGGAACAGATGCGTTTTTTTGGAAAAGGTCACAATCACATCGAGGACCGGAACTGAACATTTTGTCATATGGATGTCAGAGCTGAGGAAGTGGAAGTGCCTGGGAGGTTAAGAACCACCACGACCGCACTTTTTTCGAGGAAAATAATCTCTCTGAAGTCGCCTTGAGGTCCAACATCAAGCAAGACCTGAACTATGTGGACATGTACTGTACTTTGAAAGGCCTGAGCAGTCATAATCCGCCTCCGGAGCTTTGTCACCATGTCTGGTACTTGTCAAAGTCATGGGTACGGTCGCTAACTGGTTCTAAATTGTTTACAGTTTGTTGCCAAGGCTAGTTTTCGATCTTTCGCTATATGTCACACCAGGGGTCCCCAAACTTTTTGACTCGGGGTCCGCATTGGGTTAAAAAAATTTGGCCGGGGGCCAGGCTGTGTGTGTGTGTGTGTATATACATATATATATATATATATATATATATATACACATATATATATATATATATATATATATATATATATATATATATATATATATATATATATATATATATATATATATATATATATATGTATGTGTGGGAAAAAATCACAAGACTATTTCATCTCTACAGGCCTGTTTCATGAGGGGTTTCCTCAATCCTCAGGAGAAAAAAAAAAAAAAAAAAAAATCTCCTGAGGATTGAGGAAACCCCTCATGGAACAGGCCTGTAGAGATGAAATAGTCTTGTGATTTTTTTCCCACACATACATATTACGCTCTACCACGGTATCGAGCACTATTTTTTGGATAATCTAATTAAGACATATATATATATATATATATATATATATATATATATATATATATATATATATATATATATATATATATATATATATATATATATATATATATATGTATATATACATACATACAAATGTATGTATATATACATATATATGTATATATACATATATATGTATATACATATATACCTTGTCTTTATAATCCGTTTTGTCATTTAACATCAATTAACATTGATATTCAACATTTAACATTGTCACGTTATCGGTGGAAAAATTCATTTTTAGACAATATGATTTGCCTGAGCAACTAGGAGACACCAAGAGTAACAAGCGGTAGAAAATGGATTAGAAAGAAAAGATTTTAAAAAAAATTAAAAAAATAAATAAAAAATATATACCTGTATATACTTTTTTAAAAAAAATTTTAAACTTGGGACTTCCTGTGGGCCGCATTTTGGATGCTAGGGGGCCGGATCCGGCCCGCGGGCCGTAGTTTGGGGACCCCTGTCTCACACAGTGGCGGACCGTGCGTTTCCAACCTAGGCCTTCAGTGATGTCCTGTATCCAAAGATTACCTCTCAAAATACCATCATTTATGTCCCCACATGACCATTGCTGGAGAAATACTATACAGAAACACATTTACGCCCTACTGGGCATTGAATCATCACCAACAGTGTACAAAACGGGTTCTTTTCTGGCGCATTTAATAATTAATTAAAACGCATCAGCAATTAAAACATATCTTATGTGGTACTGTCAAAATTCGAATTGCAAAAAACATTAAACGTGAAAAAATAAAGAAATAAAATATCTGAACTCACAATCTGTAGAACCCATTTGAGCTTCCGGAGTTGGCCGACATGGTCTCACAAGATGTAGTTTCTCTTTGAATATCCTTCTTGAAAATGCCCTAGCAAATATTTGTGTTGTCTTGTCTAATCATAAAAGATGCAGACGAGGCGTGTTGGCTGAGTTCCTAAAGTTTACTTCACAGCGTGCTCATCAAAAACACTTAGCTGCCGGCATGGCTAAACGGGGCTACTGCTCATGCTCTTCACTACTGTGGCATGCTGGGTAATGGAGTTCTTATTTTACCTAGCTCAGGGGTCGGCAACCCGCGGCTCCGGAGCCGCATGCGGCTCCTTGACCACTCTGATGCGGCTCAGCTACATACATGCCGACCTCCCCAATTTTCCCAGGAGATTTATGGATCTCAGTGTCCCTCATAGATTACTCCCAGGGAAAAAATAATCCTATTTACACTCTAATTACTAAATAAAGGGCGTGCCCTAATTGCACTGCAGTAATTGTCCTCTGTAGCATTTACATACAGCATGCCAGTCCAGCCACATGTTGCATGTTGTTATTACTTGCACACACAGGAGACAGCAAAGCATACTTACTCATCAGCCACACAGCTTACACTGACGGTAGCCGTATCAAACAACTTTAACATTGTTACGTTACAAATATGCGCCACACTGTGAACCCACACCAAAAAAGAATTAAAAACACATTTCTGGAGAACATCCCACCGTAACACAACATAAACACAACACAACCATTACCCAGAATCCCATGCAGCCCTAACTCTTCCGGTCTACATTATACACCCCCGCTACCACCAAATCCCCCCACACATCAACCCCCCTCCCTCTCCGTGCGTTGGTTGAGCGGAAGAGTTAGGGCTGCATGGGATTCTGGGTATTGGTACCGTCAGTGTAAGATGTGTGGCTGCTGAGTTAGTACGCCTTGCTGTCACTTACGTGAGCAAGCTGAAATTGCATTCTACGTGTGGTCGAGCAGGTACACTGTTAGGGCAGACTGTAGAGGGCGCCAAATGCAGTGTCATCACGCTCTGATATCCGGGAGTCTCCCGGGAAAAATGAGAGGGTTGGCAAGTATGACGCTATCAAGCGCCATTCATTCAAAACTCGCGGGCTGCACTAACATCAAATTTCCACATTAAAGTGCGTGCCGGTGCGTGTGTCGGAGACCCTAGTTAACATAGCACAAAGCGTTTAAGCTTTGTATGCGGTGTTTTTCATTTTAAATTTTAAATTTTTTTTTGTGGCTCCCATTACTTTCTTTAATTTGTGAAACTTGCCAAAATGGCTCTTTGAGTGGTAAAGGTTGCCGACCCCTGACCTAGCTTATAACATCACAATACATATCTGCCTTTGGCCAGCTGGAATGCCTTACTGACGACAACTCGTGATCTGATTGGCTATCGCAACTGTCTGTCACTGTATGTGCCCGTTCACTTACAGTGCACAGACGCCCGCATTGTTGATTCTGAAGGCCTCGGGCAGATTTGGTACAGCATGGCAACATAAACTAGCTGAATTCTGATTGGATAAAAACTATATAACCTAAAAACTACAGCGCTAGAAGGAGCATAATATGACATGAAGAGAATATAAATACTTTTAAAATATTTAGGGAAAAAAATGTATCAAATACTTTTATCTTTAATTATGATCATGATTTCTGGTTATGTTAGGCCAGCACAGAAGGCCTTGCTGGCCCTGACGGCACCCCACTGATGTCACAGGTGTCAAACTCAAGGCCCGCGGGCCAGATCTGGCCCTCTACGTCATTTTATATGGCCCGCAAAAGCCTGGAAATAAAATGTGCCAAAAAAATACCTTATATTTTCTTTCTTTACTTAGTCTTAGACAAAGACTTAAACTTTATTGATGCACAAGGGAAATTGTTCTTGTTGATTACTTTCTTATTTTCTTACTAAAGTTTTAGTTTTTTTTTCTCGTTTGACAGGGAAATAAAATAGTGTCCAATATTGCAACAAATATATTATCTAACTTTTTTGGTCAAAATCCAAATAAATGCTTAAATATCTGCTTAACTTATGATTTTGAAGCAAGTTATCCATCAAATTGTACACTATAACAATGACCAATAGATTTTACTGTAAAAAAAATGTAGGGAGTTTTTTACAGCAAAAGTAGGTAGGTAGGTCTTTTTCGTCATTGCACAAGTGTACAACAAAACTGTTTTTTTTTAGCACAAACCCGTTCAAGATTAGACAAACAAACAATGTACAGGGTAACAGAACAGGAACGCTGATGGGTACATATACATATCACAACATACAACTCAAGACTTGCAACAGCACATATACATATTACAACATACAACTCAAGACTTGCAACAGCACATATACATATTACAACATACAACTCGAGACTTGCAACAGAGGGGAGGGATTAGACAACAAAACAGTGTGCAGGGTTACAGAAGGGAGTTTTATTGTGTCTTCGCCGCACTGTCCTTTGGATTTGGAGAGCAGTGCAAAAAGAGGCAACAAGAAAGTTAAGACAAGCCAAGACAAAGAAGCAAGGAGGAGAGATAAGGGAGAGGAAAGGGGAGCATCCGCCCTCGATGAGTGCCAGTGAGAAAGTTTACTGTAAGTAAAGTGTATTACTGTAAGTTGAAAAAAAACGACCAATGTTTGTTTTTTTACAGTAACATTCTGTCGACTGAGCTGTCAGTTGTTTGTTTTTTGTTTTTTTACTGTAAAATCCAAGGTTGATGATTTTATGGTACCACATTTTATTATGGTAAAAAACTGGCAGCTGAGTTGCCAAAATAAAATTAAACAGCGGTACTGTATTTCTATTTACAGTAATATGTTGTAAAAATAATAAAAAGTATATACCTGTATATGTTACAGTAAAAGTCTGGCAACTAAGCTGACAGTTTTTTTTCTTGTAAAAAACAGTGGTAATATCCACAGATTTTTTTTTACTCTATGTTAAAAAAAAAAAAGGAAAATATTTTAATTCATAGGCAAATTCATTAATTATTTACTGTTACAAGCGGCCCTCTAATGGCAGCCATGACTGTGGTGTGGCCCTCAATGAAAACAAGTTTGACACCTCTGCTATATGTGAAATTGAAACAATAAAAAAAAAGTTTTTTAAGGAGATTTCAGAAACCCTAATGTATGTCAGCAACCTATCAGGTAAATTGTAAAATAGCTAATTAGCCAATTTTAAGAGTGGAGACACAGGCCAGTTTATAAACTATATGCCTGTTTCCTTACTTCCGCACCAGGGAAGGGATTCATATGGCCCCATATTAATTATTTTGCAATGCAGTCTGCTAAAAATAATGGAAAGCGCCACTTTACATAGTTGGAATTGCCACAAAAAAACATTTTAACGTATTCCAGAGTATAGAGAGAGTATGGCCAACTCGGTTTCAGGCGATCTCCTCAATGATTGGTCAACAGGCACTCACGTGACCACAGGGCGCCATCACTTGCTACTAACTTTGAAGCTATGTGTTTGCGGCACTTCCTCGTTACTTTATCGCAATTGTGGAAAGCTTCTACAACGCTTTTCCCCGCAACCCGGAAAGAAGACAAGTATGGGAAGTGAAGGTTTTCACTTACCATACTTGCCGGAGAGCCGCCGATTACAGCATCTTGTGCGAGGTAAACACGACACAACGTCTGTGTTTTGTTCAAGAGAGAAGCAAAAAAATAAAAATAAATAAACCAATTCAAGAGATGGTTTGACAAAAACAGACTATCTTTGAATCTTGGTCAAACTAATCTAATGCAATTCGGTAGCAGTAGAAGAGAAAGTCAAGGACAAATACAAATAGACAGACATTGAAAGAGTAAAAGAAACCAAATTGATGAGAAAATGAACTAGAAATCTCATAAATATATACAACATAAAGCGGCAAGAAACACGTCAATAATGAATAAAGCAAAATATGTTCTAGACTAAAAATCCCTCCATATTCTCTACTGCTCACCAGTGTTACCATATCTGAGATATTGTGCAGAAATAAGTACACTTATTCACTTGGCATGTTCCAAAACAGAAAGATGAGTTATAATAATACAGCACGAGTGATACATACAGTGATGACAAATACATTGGAGGCAGACATCACAGTTGACATACTTCTCACAAAAGTCACAATGTGTCCGTGATTGTTGGTTCAAAGCACAACATGAGGGTAATACGTTTTCTTTTTTGGTCGTTCTGTGTATTTTTTTACGTTCACAAAACACTGCAGGAATATAGCAGCAGAGTGCGTCAAATACGGCCGCAAAATTATACAAAACCCAAAACCAGTGAAGTTGGCACGTTGAGTAATTCGTAAATAAAAACAGAATACAATGATTTGCAAATCCATTTTAACTTATATTCAATTGAATAGACTGCAAAGACAAGATATTTAATGTTCGAACTGAGAAACGTAATTTTTTTTTTGCAAATAATCATTAACTTACAATTTAATGGCAGCAACACATTGCAAAAAAGTTGGCACAGGGGCATTTTTACCACTGTGTTACATGGCCTTTCCTTTTAAAAACACAACATTTGGGAACCGAGGAAACCAATTTTTGAAGCTTTTCAGGTGGAATTATTTCCCATTCTTGCTGGATGTACAGCTTAAGTTGTTCAACAGTCCGGGGTCTCTGTTGTGGTATTTTAGGCTTCATAATGCGCCACACATTTTCAAGGGGAGACAGGTCTGGACTACAGACAGGCCAGTCTAGTACCCGCACTCTTTTACTGTGAAGTCACGCTGTTGTAACACGTGCAGAATGTGGCTTGGCATTGTCTTGATGAAATAAGCAGGGGCGTCCATGAAAAAGACGTTGCTTGGATAGCAACATATGTTTCTCCAAAACCTGTATGTAATAATGCCTTCAAAGATGTGTAAGTTACCCATGCTTTGGGCACTAATACACCCCCATACCATCACAGATAATGGCTTTTCAACTTTGCGCCTAGAACAGTCTGGATGTTTTTTTTTCCTCTTTGGTCAAGGAGGACACGACGCCCACAGTTTCCAAAAACTATTTGAATTGTGGACTCGTCAGACCACAGGAACACTTTTCCACTTTGCATCAGTCCATCTTAGATGAGCTCGGGCCCAGCAAAGCCGGCAGCGTTTCTGGGTGTTGTTGATGAATGGCTATGACTTTGCATAGTAGAGTTTTAACTTGCACTTACAGATGTAGAGACCAACTGTAGTTACTGACAGTGGTTTTCTGAAGTGTTCCTGAGCCCATGTGGTGATATCCTTTACACACTGATGTCGCTTATTGATGCAGTACCGCCTGAGGCATCGAAGGTTACGGGCATTCAATGTTACGTGCAGTGATTTCTCCAGATTCTCTGAACCTTTTGATGATATCACGGACCGTAGATGGTGAAATCCCTGAATTCCTTGCAATAGCTGGTTGAGAAATGTTATTAAACTGTTGGACAATTTGCTCACGCATTGGTTCACAAAGTGGTGACCCTCGCCCCATCCTTGTTTGTGAACGACTGCTGTTATACCCAATCATGGCACCCACCTGTTCCCAATTAGCCTGTTCACCTGTGGGATGTTCCAAATAAGTGTGTGATGAGCATTCCTTAACTTTCTCAGTCTTTTTTGCCACTTGTGCCAGATTTTTTGAAACATGTTGCAGGCATGAAATTCCAAATGAGCTATTATTTGCAAAAAATAAAAATGTTTCTCAGTTTGAACGTTAAGTATATTTGCAGTCTATTCAAGTGAATATAGGTTGAAAAGGATTAGCAAATCATTGTATTCTGTTTTTATTTACGATTTACACAACGTGTCAACTTCACTGGTTTTGGATTTTGTACTTTCACGAACTAAAAGCACGTTTTATCGTAAGTTTAAGAGCTGGAGTATGTTTAGAACTGTATGTAGACATATTATTGTGGTTTATTTCGCCAGAAAAACTAACGTCAAAACCACAGCAGTTGCACACGTCCTTGTTAGCAGTCATGGCGCCTTGCTTAGTTGGCCATACTCTCTTTATACATCACTCTGAGATATTCAACACTCTACTGCCAGGCGGCGGCTAAAACAGATAGTATACACCCCTTAATTTGTCACGTTTCATGTGTCAGGTAAACCGTGACGTATCCCCTTCCTGCTGTATATTCAAATAGTTTTAAAAGATTGGACATATTCCTGGTTAAAAGTGGAACATTTACAAACAGCCAATACGAATAAAATCTCAAAAATAAATTACCAACGCAAAAGCTTCAGTGTTTTTGGATTTAACAAAAGCATTTGACACAATTAATCATTGTATCCTAATCCACAAATTACAATGGTATGGCATCAGAGGGATGGTCTTGAACTGGGTAAAAAAGGTACTTAACTAACAGGAAGCAATATGTGAAAATAGGCGAACATATGTCTACAGCTTTAAATATATCTTGTGGCGTACCCCAGGGATCAATCCGGGGACCAAAAATTGTTCAACCGCTTTATAATTATTTTTGAAGTTACAAAGAATTTAAAGTTAGTACTTTTTGCAGGCAATACGGCCGCATTTTGTTCAGGAGACAACACACAGCAGCTTATACAAATAATAACAGAAAAAATGAACACATTTGACAAATTCAAACTGTCATGGCCAGGGCGCATTCCTATTTTATCAAATAATCTTTGCAGCTCCAATCATTCACCGACAATGAGAGGTCCTGCCTTCAAATGCCTGCTCAACCTGCTATCCGGCGCGAGAACGTAATAATCTGTTATCGTAGTAAGCTTCCCGTGTCTGGCTTCCCTCCCGCGTACTAGATCTCTCTCCGTGTCTTCCCAGTTCCCGTGTCCGATCTCCCTTGTGTCTTCCCACAGTGCTTCCCGTGTCTTCCGTGATCGAACTGTGTGCCTCGACTCCCCCTTTAGACTTTGGACTGCCTCCCTCGATCCTCGACCCCCGCTTTGGACACGGGCCTCTTGACTTCTCTCTCAGCCCCACGGAACTCCTGCTTGTCTCACGGACCTTCTTCTGCCTAGCACCTTTAGACTTGTCCGCTTTCTCACTCAACACTCAGGGTAAACACTCAACAAGTAATTCCTACACATAGTCTCACACCACACACCCCTTTTGGATTAGTCACACTCCATTGTCTTGTTTAGTTTATATTGATAGTATTGTTCGTCATTATATGTATTTATTAATATATAAAATAAATACATAGAGCAATATTTCCCCTTGTGGTTCTGCGCCGTCAACTCCCTCCTCTAAACATAACACAAACTATGCTTAAATCTCTGTAAAACTATAAAAATGTTATTCGGTAACGGCAGAAGAGAAAGTCATAAACAAAAATACAAAAAGACAGAGAAGACATTGACAGGATTAAAATAAATCAAATTTCTATTGGGATGTAGATGATCAAATTAAAATGTACATTGAGACGCTATCCGGCGCGAGAACGTAATCATCTGTTATCATAGTAAGCATCCCGTGTCTGGCTTCCCTCCCGCGTACTTGATCTCTCTCTGTGTCTTCCCAGTTCCCGTGTCCGATCTCCCTTGTGTCTTCCCACAGTGCTTCCCGTGTCTTCCGTGATCGAACTGTGTGCCTCGACACCCCCTTTAGACTTTGGACTGCCTCCCTCGATCCTCGACCCCCGCTTTGGACACGGACCTCTTGACGCCTCTCTCAGCCCCATGGACCTCCCGCTTGTCTCACGGACCTTCTTCTACCTAGCACCTTTAGACTTGTCCTCTTCCTCACTCAACACTCAGGGTAAACACTCAACAAGTAATTCCTACACATAGTCTCACACCACACACCCCTTTTGGATTAGTCACACTCCATTGTCTTGTTTAGTTTATATTGATAGTATTGTTTGTCATTATATATATTTATTAATATATAAAATAAATACATAGAGCAATATTTCCCCTTGTGGTTCTGCGCCGTCAACTCCCTCCTCTAAACATAACACAAATTACGCTTAAATCTCTGTAAAACTATAAAAATGTTATTCGGTAACTGCAGAAGAGAAAGTCATAAACAAAAATACAAAAAGACAGAGAAGACATTGGCAGGATTAAAATTAATCAAATTTCGATTGGGATGTAGATGATCAAATTAAAATGTACATTGAGACAAATATTACTTATGTATTTAATATTTATTTGCTTGCTATGATATATTATTTATTTATTATATATGTGTTCACTGTTCTGTTCTAGAGAACAAGGAAATTGGCTAAAATTGCGATGGTATGAAAAGAGGTAGGATTAACTAAGCTCTGCTTCTTCTTACTCCTTTTCGGACGTGCTGTAATGAAACAACTGGAATTGTGTGATGCATTACATTGTATCGTGTGCATGATCGAAATCAACTGAAACTGAACTCAACTGAAATTGTGAAGTGGCAGGAAATACTTCAATAATGAATGTACTGTAGCAAAATATGTTCTTGACCAAAAATCACTCCACAGTCCCTATTATTAATTTAGTTTGCAGGTCAAACGTAATGACTTGTATAATCCAGCAGATGGCAGATGACAAATATGAAACACCAACTCAGTGTCAATAGTGAATGTGCCAAACACTCACTGAGGTGTCATTTACCCATCACTATCTTGAATTGCATGGCTATAACATTTTACATTTTCGAAGTTAAAATGTAAATAATATAGAGTATTATTTACATGTAGCTAAGGTTAGTCATTAACAGGCATTACTAGGAGTCATTGTTGTTATGGAGGACTCTGAACACCTGGCTTCCTCCCTTGAGTCCTTAGAGACGTAAGCAGAATGAAGCGGAGTCCGTGCGTCTGCATGCTCAAATAGCTCCATTTTCAGGACTATCATGCGTTAAATTCCTGAACAACGCTGCTTGAGGCAATATCTTTTAAAGCGTCTTTATTATGGGGATTTTGGTATGCATTATGTATTTCCCACTTGCCTATGTATGACCGTGTGCAATGTTATGTGAGACGCACAATATTTTCATGTAACTGTTGTTGAGATGGGATGCCTGTTGATTTATTGTTTGCTATCATTGTGGCTGTTAAGGCGTTTATGGGACATTTGCTGAGTCCAAGACAATGTTGTCTAAGTGGGACGATAAAGCATATTGTATTTGAACCAACCTCTGCCATGTTTATTTGTTTATCTGAGTGGTTAAGCCTATTTGAGGTGGAAAAAGTGACAAATCCGATGTGTTTATTTATGGGGGATTAGCTCTTGCTAGCATTAAAAAAACATTTTGTTACCTCTCCAATACAGTCGAACCTCGATTTACTAACTTTTCAATTTACAAACCACAGACCGAAAAAAAATATGCTTTGGTGTACAAACGTGTTATCCACCGATTTTGTGCCCGGCAGCACATCCATTGTGAGCGGGATGATCAATATCTGGTGTGCATTCAGTCAGCGGACCTGTACTAAATGCTACTTTGTATGCCTTTTATTACCATTTTTCGAGTTTTGCTAGCTCAATCTTCAGCCTCTACTGCTCGCTAGTGTTAGCACACCTGAGCTATTATGCAGAAATATGGGGACATAACTACAAAAGTACACTTTATTCACTGATCGTGTCACAAAAAAAAAGATCAGTTAGAATAAAACATAATGTTGGACATAGAGAACATACAAATACTTTATTTGTTAAATCAAAAATACTGAAAATCTATGATTTGGTGCATTTGCAAACAGCAAAAATGACGCACAAAGCAAACTATAACCTGAAAGTAGAACAATTATTTTCAACAAAAAAGAAGAAATATAACATCAGAGAAAAATCTAACTTTAAACATTTGTATGCACGTACGACACTTAAAACCTTTAGTATATCAGTATGTTGAACAAAAATTTGGAATGCATTAAACAAAGAAGTTAAACAATTTACTAATATCATCCAGTTCAAACTACAAGTGTTGACAAAGTACAAGGAAAAAGGATTCTGATAAACATCCCTAACTTTATTGAAAATGAGATATTATTCATCGCACATGTGAATAATAACTGACTTAACTATTTATTAGATCTGTTGTATTTCATTGATGTAAATTGTGTACAAAGTGAGGATAGGAAGTGAACATACTGTATGTGTTACTCAATTGCTATGAATCGGAAAAGAACATGCAATGTAAATATGTAAAATGTAAGCTGTATACATGTTTGAAATATACTTATACCAAACCAATGTGAGTCTAAAAAAAAGCAATGGACAAGCTATGTGTGGTTTGAAACATTCATTATGTATCCACCTTTGCCTTCCCCCTCCTTTCCCGCTGCAAGAATAACCGACAAGGAAAAGTGGATTTTATTTTCTATTACTAATCATCATAGCAACATGGCTTTTAAAGTTAGGGAGTTTTGTGAGTTCAAACTGGGAGTGCACCACAGGGCTAGTGACAGTGTGTGTGCGTGTCTGCAGGGGATCTGCATAAGAGGACCGTTCAGGTATTCGTTGTTGTTTTGACTTGTGTTTGTTTGACATACGGTATTGTATAGCGCTTTATATAGTGTACAAACTTTTACTAAAATATGGACTTTTGTTGAGGCCGGAACCCATTATTAATGTTTCCATTGTTTCTTTCGGAGAAATGTGCTCCAATATACAAACGTTTCTATTTACGAACCCTGTTCAAGATTTAATTACGTTTGTAAATCGAGTTTCTACTCTATCTAATGTCCGCTTTGGCGTCCTCATTAGCGTCCAATACAAACCAAAATATGTAAAATAAACACTTAAACTGGTTCTTCTTCCAGAGTCTACATCAGGGCTATTCAACTACATAATGAAGAGGGTCGCAGTTTCAAGAGCCCAAGGTCTTAGGGGCCGGACATCAACATTTGTTTCTTTAGAAAGTGCCGCTGCGGGTTATATTCCTTTGAGACTGTGTTTACTTATTTACAAAGTAAACATTAACAGCGTTGACACTGCACTGTCAATAAATTCATTATTCTGCCCTCGCTCCTACTTTCCAGCGTGCGCAGCTAGACAGATAGTTAACAAGTTTAGTTGATGATTGATGTTCCTTCTTTTGAGTTATTTTTCCTCCTCAGTTGTATTTATTTATACGTCTTCCTGAAAATATAAACATTAAAAAAGTATAAATTCCATTGTGTATTTTACATAAATAAAATAGAAGGTTTAGTGTTAACACACACAGCAACCATTGCACACATGTGGTTTAACACAATTAAACCTAAGGCCTAGCTCTATCGCCCTCTGCTGGTAAAATTCAGCGTGACATGTATTTAACCAGTTTTGATCGCCACAGTTAAACAGCCAGAAACAACACGACCAAAATACAAAATACTTCAAAGTCATCAATTTCAATACATTCATACTTTTTGGTCCAGTCGCTGTTAAAAGTCAGATTTTTGTAATTGATTTTGGGGGTTTTTCAGCCAGTTTATTAGGCCAGGTCATACTTTAAAGGCCTACTGAAAGCCACTACTACCGACCACGCAGTCTGATAGTTTATATATCAATGATGAAATCTTAACATTGCAACACATGCCAATACGGCCGGGTTAACTTATAAAGTGACATTTTAAAATTCCCGGGAAATATCCGGCTGAAACATCGCGGTATGATGACGTAT
>NC_084731.1:80966520-81094020 GCF_033978785.1 Entelurus aequoreus | reverse complement strand
TCGATCAAAAAAAATGTGTATAGTTTTAAATAAGGGTGTGCTTTTTTTTTTATTTCATGCAAATTATTTGCAGTTGAAATATTTTACAGACTAAGAAAGAATGTTAATAAGGTTATTCTTTGTTGTAAGTTGCTCTATAATTCTACTATTGTTTTCTTAAATGTTAATAAGGATACAATGTAAATGCAGCAGTGGCGTGCCGTCACTAGAGGCAGGGGAGGCGGAGCCTCACCTGCCATCATAGAAAGAAAAGAAAAAGAAAAAGAAAAAAATAATTAATTAAATTGTTATATGTATCCAGTGATTATACTAAAGTTATTTTCCATTTAACTTCACCAGTTTTAGATTATTTTTATTTTTATTTTCACATTTGCCGTTGAAATACTGAGAAGAGACGGTGCGGTGATCAGCAGCCAGTTAAGGCACTTGTGCCTCACCATGGATTGCGACTCGGCTAACTGCTGAGCTGCTGTGCAGTGAGACCGTATTGCTATATGAATTATATTATACATTTCCATAGTTTAGTTAGCTGAGGTATATAATGTACAGTGTATTTTGTCAACAACTGTATGTGTGTAACGTATTTTTAGTGCTGAGCGATCATAAAACTGCTGCGGAGACACACTGTGTGAGGCTCGTATCATAACCCTGCCTCCTGGTGCCAAGCATCTCCGCCGCAGAATGCACCCCCGACGGGAGCGCCGCGGCCACACCAACCAAAGCCCACACCCAAACCCTCCACGTGCAAGACCGAATCCACCCAAAAAAAGTCACTTAACAAGAAGCCAAAAAGTGCAAAAACAACAATGCTCGCGCTGCAGGAGCCGCGAACGACCGCAGGGACACAACATTAGGTACACCTGCACTGCAGGTTCATATGTTTTTAAATTTGACTGTGACGATGCAGTCGTGCCTCACCAGACATTAACCTCACCGCACGCCACTGAAATGCAGAGGTGTACTTATGATAATTCATAGACAGATGGTACTGCGAGTGTGACATATTTGAGAAGAACTGCTCTAAGGTGACCAAGGAAGAGTTTGTTTACTATAAACTGTGATTTATTTGTACACGTGTCTCCCGATTGTGTTACAATGGCGACAGTTTATTCTTTTAACAGACAATTTCTACTTCCTATGGTAAAATATGTTCCCAAATCCAACCGACGTCCCCAGGACAGATTGTGTTAGGTGGCATTCGCTAATAGACGAGCAAGCAGTTTAAATATACATTGCATGTAACGTAAATGTTTCATATTCTCGTGTGCATGCATATCAAGCTGTACTATCGGCAATGCAAACACTTCTGGTTGGACCTTGAGTGCCAACAGCTGTAGATTTTTTTTTCCATGGCATTTTACAACTTTGAATATTTGATGACGGTCTATGAATGTTACATGACGGCTGATTTGACCGTGATGCCGCTGGTTCCGTTAAATAAGCAGAAGCACGACAAAATAATGTTAGCGTCGAAATGTTTCCTTGGTGACTTTTGCAGACGGATGTGGTCTGAATATAATCCAACAAGCGAACGTACATCTTTGTTGATTACTCGAGTTAGGTGAGACGTGTTAACACGTGCACTGACGCGAATGCCTTTGCAAACACGGCGGCCCCGGTGTCACACACACTATGGCGAACAACACACAAAGACGGGAGCAGCTGTTGATTATCTCAAGAATGACATCTAATTGCCTCAGAAGAACGGGACAATAAAAGGCTGCCTCAAGCCTTTGCGAGCCTGAAAGTGGCTCTATATTGTTACACCTGAGGGCGCGAGGTGTTGTGTTTTGGTCGTGATTTTTACTCAAGTGCGTGCTGGGGTGCAACACCAGTCTGTCTGCGAGGTAACGTGAGGCCCGGATCTCCGGATTGGAGACAAGGCTCCTTTAAAATGCAAACCAGAGGGGCAGAGAGAGGCAGAGCTACTCCCCACACGGCTGTTCAGAAATCTTCGTTCACCATGTGTTCGGATACTTCTTGTTCTATTATTCAACTTGAGTCGGGGTGAGAACCACATTTTCTTCACCTGTTTTGAGTTCACCTTAAGTTTTCTTGATAGGGTAGTTTTAATTTTTTCGAATACAATTATGTTTTGGTTAAGGCAATTTTGATATACCGCAATTTCCGGAACATAGGGCCCACCGGATTATTTATATATTATTAATTTATTTACTGACAGACTGTTATGTTTACGAGGAGAGCATACGGCACAGACCACAAGGGGGCATAGTATCTCAATGATTTATTATATATATACACAATATATATATATATATATATATATATATATATATATATATATATATATATATATATATATATATATATTTATAATACCGAAACAATAATAATATAAACTAGAGAATGAAGTGTGACTAAATCCACACGTGTGTGTGTGTGCGAGACTGTGTGTGGAATTAACTGTTGTGTGTTACCGGGAGTGTTGAGCGAGAGGCGGGAGTCCCGGAGGAGAAAGGCATGCTCAAATGTCGGGAGGCTATAGCGGGGCGTAGGAGGTCCGTGTCCAAGCGGGAGGTCGAGATCCAAGAGGCAGTCCCGGGAAGCAGGGGGAACAAGGAATGACGAGACACACAACACGTCAATGCGGGAACGTAGGTCTACAGTAGGATCGACAAGGAGGACACGGGACAATCAATAACACGGGAAAGAAAAACACAGAGAGCAAAATGGGCATCTAGCAGGGTTAGATGGCTTACAGTACACAAACGGATGGTTACGTTCCGGCCGGGGATAGCAGGCTGATTACCGGTGATTGACTGCAGCTGCCGGCTGCAGCAGGACTGAGACGCGCTGGTCATTTAATTTCCTTTACTTATGTCCTCTGTGTATTTAATTTATATTTGCATGTCTCATAACACACTATCTGTATGTAATATTGGCTGCATTTCAGGTGGTTTGTGTGCCATGTTGTTCCAGACCACAAACATTACCTAACTTGCACAGATTGTAATAAATCCATTAGAAGAAGACAGCCTGCCATTTCCTTTAACTTGGACACACACATCTATACCTTTGGCCATTAAAAGCCAGTAATTTCCAGGAGTTATCTCACCTTCTGAGTAGCCTCTGATTTACTAATGGTTTCTAATGTTGTAAAAATGGGTGAAATAAATTTTACATATCAACATTTCTGTCAACGAAGATTTGCTTCAACCTGCGACACATGTCATTTTGATAGTAGGCTATTAGAGTAATGAGAACAATTTGGTTCAGTACAGAGTCATACTGATTCCCCCCATAGTCCACATTAAACATGGGGTACAGAAAAAATATATTTGGCTCAGAAGTGGAGATCTTGCAATGCGTATCCACAAGGAAAACAGGGCAGAGTTGTGGCTAACAATATTAGCGGCAAGAAGAATCTGTCGTCCTTCCTCGGAGTCGCCCGTTTGTCAACACCCGGTGAAATGCGTAAAAAATACAAAACCAAGTATTTAAGATGAAATCAGTGTGCCATTTGTGCTCAGTAGGGACCAGGAACAGCACTACAAGCTGGAACTATTAATGCTGCACTTCAGGCACTAAGGTACAAATGAACACGGATAAAATAATTTACCCTGTTCAAACTGATGCGGTTGTATTTTTCTGCATCGCTGCACTTTCCTAAAAAGAATCGGAAGGCAGAGGTTGTCCAAAGTGCACCCTTGGGGGCATTTTTGGCACGCTTTTTTTTTTTTTTTTTTTTTTTTTTAATTGGCCCTTGGCATATTCTAAAATTAAAATGGGTTCATTATTCATGAGCTATATTATTAGATTTGACCACACTGTGGCCTTGTGATTATAATGTTGGCCTCACAGTCCAGAGATTGGAGGTTTGGCACTTATTTCATAGTTCTGGACCTAAAAATGATGTCCACAGGTAAAATGATCTCCCAGAACAGACACCAGCAGTGATTTTAGTTTTCTATAAAATGTCAGCACATTTTGGGACACCTACTTTTTAGCTCCGAAATGTGGGCGGGGCTAGAGGCAATTTTATTGTGTGTAGTTTGTGTTTTGGTTGCATCTTCATCCCCAATCATGTTATTTTGGCACATAATTTGAAGGAATGATCAAATATGTCTGCCAGATGCATTCTTGCAGGTTGTAGCAATACAACTAAAGATGAGGTCAATGATTCTGACTTTGAAGAAGAAGAGTTTTTGGTCTGAGTTTGGATGTAAAATATGTGAAAAATTTAAGCCATATACAATTCGCAAAATCGGGAGCACCCTCGTGGGGGGAAAGACTGAGTCAGAACCTGTGGAAAAAGAAATAAGCCAAGAGAAAAAGAAGGTAAGTTACTATTAGTCTATTTTATGTCCTCTTTTACTGATGTTTTCTTCAAGATGCTTAAAGGAGTGCTAAAAAAGCTTGCGGTAACACAGGCCATGGTGCATATGGAAGAGCAGGAAAGTCTGAAAATAATGATTCTTTTACAGTTATTTTTTGCTCATAATGTTAGCCATATCAGTTTTGAAGTAATCATGGACCAGGGGGACAAAAACATGCAATCAAGTGATCAAAATAATAGTTTTACATGCTTTTATCCACAATGTCTACGCGGGGAAATGGGCTCCAGTTCTGTAAATAAATAAATGATAAATGTTTATTCCTAGCAAACTCGTCTCACGGGCCGGATAAAACCTGTTCACCAGCCTGATCCTGGCCGCGGTACGTATGTGTGACAACCCTGGTTTAACAGGATAAACCTTGTCAAACGGTATGAAAGCAAGTGTTGATTGCAAGGATTATTATCAAGACTTAGGTCAGGCTGATTACAAAAATACATTCTAATCAAATAAAGTGCAAAAGAAGAGAGACATAAAAACTGATGATAAACACATTTATATACATTTACGCAGTGCTAAAGAAATCAATTCCAACTATATAAATAATAATGTTTCTTAAATAAACTGTCGATAAAATTAAATTGCAAATGAAAATCCAGCTTCGTCACTTTAGTCATAATTTTGGCGCTTAAGAAACTTCGCTATGAGTTTAGCGTTAGTCTTCTTCTGGTGGTGGAGAAGTGTATTACAACTGAGTACAGCTTTGGCCCATAGGGACCACAGATGAGAAATTGCTATATTTTGGCGGCCCTATGGTTAAGAAACACTGTTGTGGATGACTTCACACCAAGAGGGGGCGGCATATCGAGTACTTTTAGTTATTAGGGCTGTAAATCTTTGGACATCGATTCAATTCTTGGAAGCAACGATTCGATTCAGAATCAATGCTCGATTCAAAATCAATACTTTTCAATAACATTGGGTGCCATTTCTATGATTCATTATATTCCTCCATAAAAAAAAGAGATAAAGAGCTGTTAAATAATTCAATTTGACTCAAAAGAAAACTGGTTTTGTTCAATAAAATTCGACCCAAACATTTAATAAAGTCAAATACAAATAAGGCAACAAGAGAAGTATGCCACACTTCTCTTTTCTGAAGAAAGTACATCAGATATGATCATGTATATCAACAATATGATTTATCTGAATGGTTGGACAGCGATTTTTGATTTTTTAAAAATCTATTAAGAATTGTTACAAATAAGAATTGCTATTCATTCGAAAATCTAATATTTTTTTTGCACCCTTATTAGTTATCTACCAATTACTCAAAAGTCTAATTACTACTATGGGAATAATTTTCAGGGGCAAAAAGTACATAAAGATAACCTGTTAGTGAAATGTCAGTAATCGGGATGCTGTGAGTCCTTTCAAAACAAAATATTGAAAATAACGTATTTTCCGGACCATAGGGCGCACCGATGAATGGTCTATTTGTGATTTTTTTTCATACAAAAGGCGCACCGGATTATTAGGCGCATTAAATGATTCAGATTAATATTATTTTTTTCTAAATGTTAAACACTTCCTTGTGGGCTATATAACATGTATTGGTGGTTCTTTGGTCAAAATGTGGCATAGATTATGTTTTACAGATCGTCTTC
Source organism: Entelurus aequoreus (assembly GCF_033978785.1). Taxonomy (NCBI): domain Eukaryota; kingdom Metazoa; phylum Chordata; class Actinopteri; order Syngnathiformes; family Syngnathidae; genus Entelurus; species Entelurus aequoreus. The sequence continues at coordinate 81,088,058 of NC_084731.1, read as the reverse complement.
AAGCCGCTTTCTGACAGTCGCTTCAGGATGCACCGTTTTGTGGGCGGTCTTATTTACGTGGCTCACCTTCGGCAGCGTTTTCTCCCCGTCATCTTTGTTGTAGCGGTGTAGCGTGCAAGGACGGGAGTGGAAGAAGTGTCAAAAGATGGAGCTAACTGTTTTAATGACATTCAGACTTTACTTCAATCAATAACAGAGTAGCATCTCTTCATCCGCCGGAAATGTGTCCCGTTAAAAACCGTCCGACTCTAATAACTAAAGTTCCTTGGGTGAATAATGTAAACTCACTACACCGGTATGTTTTAACACTTTCATGGCGAGTTTACTGACAGATATAAGTAAGAACTTTACACTACTTTGTATTAGAAATGGCAACAGCGGAGGATGAATGTCCCATAACAAGGAGCTACAGAAAAAGAAGAAGCTTATCGACTACGGTGTCGGCACGGACTACAAAGGCGGATGCGCGCAATTTTTCAAGACTTATGCAGATCTCAAATACATATCAGCAGGTACCAGAAGGTAAGAAAAGTTGCTTTTGAAGAATATTGCGAAACATAACACCTGATAATATGTCTTACCTTATACACACACCATAATAATACTCGTATGTTGAAGCACAGTGTCATGATCCGTGGTCCGGATCATGTTTTGTTTAGTTATATTCTGTTAGTTTTGGACTTCCTTAGTTGTTTTTGTGCACTTCAGGGGTTTGTTTTGGTTACCATGGGGACGAAATGGTTTCACCTGCCTCTGATTAGTGTTCGGCATGTTCACCTGCTGTTAAACACTAATCAGAGAGCTATTTATTCACGTTGCCCGCCACACACTGTCTGGCCTCCTTGTTTGCGGTAAGCAAGTGTTATGTTGGTTTTGTTTCATGTCCTAGTTCTGTGCTAAGTATTAGCCTTAGCTTCCCGTGCATTCGGCACGCTTTTCTTTTGCTTGTTTTCTGTTTGCCTATGATTTATGTAAATAAATCATCTCTTACCTTCACGTTTTTGTCCGGATTGTCCGTGTTGCACTGGAGGAACGATCCCGCACAAATATGCGACCCGCACATGACACACAGTACAATCCATCAAGCGGTGAGGCTTCATAGCTTACCAAAATCACACTGAAACATTTTGATAGATTTTTGAGCGCCGTGTGTAATGTTCTATATTTTCAATGGAACATATAACATTTTGGTGTTATTTACTTGAGTCATATTGCAGTCTACACCTATCTCTTGTGTGTGACTGCCATCATATTGCAGTCTACACGTATCGCTTATGTTTGACTGCCATCTACTGGTCACACTTATTACACCATGTACCAAAAAAAATAGCTTCGAGGTCGGTAAACAAAACCAGAATTGTTCCTTACATTAGGCGCAGCGGGGTATAAGGCGCACTGTCGAGTTTTGAGGAAAAAAAAAAGATTTTAAGTGCACCTTATAGTCCAGAAAATATGGTAATAAATATGAATAAGTTATTGAAATCAGCCTCTGGAAGCAGGAGATTATTTCTATCGGTTTGTGTAAAAAAAGGTGATTTTCAGTGTTGACAGAACTTGTAGCACTGAGCCTCACATCAGATTAAAAAACTAAAATATGAATACCTTACTGTGAAAGATAAACAAAATAAATATCAGGATAATAGTATACTGTATTGTCAAAACCCTAAAACTATTCCCACTCCATTTACTGACTTATTTTTCCCCCCCACTGTCACAAAAGCAAGAAATCAGCACAGGCAAAATGCCAAAACAATCAGGTTTAATTGCTCTGCACCCGACTGGTGGATACAAACAAAGATCAGAAGCTGTCCAAAAGTCACTGATATTACTGTAAGCTGCGCTTGGAAGAAATAAAAAAAAAAGTCAAGTCGAGGGCACTTTTCATCTCACTTCTGAATACCACCAAATTCAACAAGAAAGAGACTTGGGTGTTTTTTTATTTAGTTTTTTTTTGTAGAAACTTCACTGAATTTGCTTGAGCACTGTTGGAATAAATGGAGCACTGACTTTATGTGACCTGCCAGGTAATCTGATGACGTATTTATTCGGACGAGCATGTGAAGCAATGCAACAATGCAGGCGTAGGTGGAGCTCTGGTACATTTTGTCCTGTAATTTCTCATTCCAGTTGGTTGAAATGTATTTCAAACATATATACATTTTGAAATACTGTATACATATTTTAAATATTTTTATTTTTCTAAACACATAAGTTCTCCTCATAAGTCATTAAATCAGTGATGAGTCATTTAATGAGATGGATCATATCTTATCTTCAATAAATTCATGATGATCATGATTCTTCTTCTTTGTACTTTGTAAACATGTTTAGTTTGAACAGCCTCTCAAACTATACATTGTTTGATTTATTCGCTTAATTCATTTAATAATTTAATTCCACATACTGATATACTAAAGGTTAGAAGTGTTGTACGCGCAAATAATTTAAATGAGATTTTTTTTCCTCTAAGGCAGAGGTGTCCAAAGTGCGGCCAAGGGGCCATTTGCGGCCCACACATTGCAAAAATATGATTAAAAAAAATTAAAAATTAAAAAGTAGATAAAAGGAGCACACAGGTGAAATGTAACGGGAAAAAAGTTGCAGGGTTGAATGTAAAAACACAAAGTAGCCAGGCAGGCTGTTTTTTTTTTTTTCTTTAAAAATGTCATTGCTCAAAAAATAATAATAAATCAAAACCAATGTTGTTGTGAATTATTGACAGATTAAAGGCTCAAATTACTTCACATCATATATTCCACTTAATATTTTTTTCTTTTGAAAAACATTGCATATTTTGGGTGTTTGCCATTAAAAATGTTTCGATGACAAAAGGCATTAAACAAACAAAAAAACACACAAAAAAAAATACGTATAATCGATTGACCTGGGCTAAAAAAATTTGGTCGAGGGCCGAAAGCATGCAAAGTAACTATAAAACTATATTAAAAAAAAAAAAAATGCTTTTTTTTTTTTTTGCTTTGTTTTTTTAAATTAATCAATCCAACAAAACAATACACAGCAATACCATAACAATGCAATCCAATTCCAAAACCAAACCCGACCCAGCAACACTCAGAACTGCAATAAACAGAGCAACTGAGAGGAGACACAAACACGACACAGAACAAACCAAAAGTAGTGAAACAAAAATGATTATCAACAATAGTATCAATATTAGTTACAATTTCAACATAGCAGTGATTAAAGATCCTTCATTGACATTATCATTAGACATTTATAAAAAAAATAAAATAAAATAAAAAATAAAAATTAACAATAGTGTCACAGTGGCTTACACTTGCATCGCATCGCATAAGCTTGACAACACACTGTGTCCAATATTTTCACAAAGGTAAAATAAGTCATATTTTTGGTTCATTTAATAGTTGAAAAAAATGTACATTATTGCAATCAGTTGATAAAACATTGCCCTTTACAATTATAAAACCTTTTTACAAAAATCTACTACTCTGCTTGCATGTCAGCAGACTGGGGTAGATCCTGCTGAAATCCTATGTATTGAATGAATAGAGAATCGTTTTGAATCGGAAAAATATCGTTTTTGAATCAAGAATCGCGTTGAATCGAATTTTTAAAATTTTTTATAATGGAATCGTGACCCCAAGAATCGATATTGAATCGAATCGTGGGACACCCAAAGATTTGCAGCCCTAATATATATATATATATATATATATATATATATATATATATATATATATATATATATATATATATATATATATATATATATATACAAACCCCGTTTCCATATGAGTTGGGAAATTGTGTTAGATGTAAATATAAACGGAATACAATGATTTGCAAATCATTTTCAACCCATATTCAGTTGAATATGCTACAAAGACAACATATTTGATGTTCAAACTGATAATTTTTTTTTTTTTTTGCAAATAATCATTAACTTTAGAATTTGATGCCAGCAACACGTGACAAAGAAGTTGGGAAAGGTGGCAATAAATACTAGGGATGTCCGATAATGGCTTTTTGCCGACATCCGATATTCCGATATTGTCCAACTCTTTAATTACCGATACCGATATTAACCGATACCGATATCAACCGATATATGCAGTCGTGGAATTAACACATTATTATGCCTAATTTGGACAACCAGGTATGGTGAAGATAAGATCCTTTTTAAAAAAAATTAGTAAAGTAAGATAAATCAATTAAAAACATTTTCTTGAATAAAAAAGAAAGTAAAACAATATAAAAACAGTTACATAGAAACTAGTAATGAATGAAAATTAGTAAAATTAACTGTTAAAGGTTAGTACTATTAGTGGAGCAGCAGCACGCACAATCATGTGTGCTTACGGACTGTATCCCTTGCAGACTGTATTGATATATATTGATATATAATGTAAGAACCAGAATATTAATAACAGAAAGAAACAACCCTTTTGTGTGAATGAGTGTAAATGGGGGAGAGAGGTTTTTTTGGGTTGGTGCACTAATTGTAAGTGTATCTTGTGTTTTTTATGTTGATTTAATAAATTAAAAAAAAAACTAAAAAAAAACTGATACCGATAATAAAAAACCGATACCGATAATTTCCGATATTACATTTTAACGCATATATCGGCCGATATTATCGGACATCTCTAATAAATACTGATAAAGTTGAGGAATGCTCATCAAACACTTATTTGGAACATCCCTCAGGTGAACAGGCAAATTGGGAACAGGTGGGTGCCATGTTTGGGTATAAAAGTAGATTAAAGATTAAGATTAAGATTAAAGTACCAATGATTGTCACACACACACTAGATGTGGTGAAATTTGTCCTCTGCATTTGACCCATCCCCTTGGGGAGCAGTGGGCAGCAGCGGCGCCGCTCCCGGGAATCATTTTGGTGATTTAACCCCCAACTCCAACCCTTGATGCTGAGTGCCAAGCAGGGAGGTAATGGGTCCCATTTTTATAGTCTTTGGTATGACTCGGCTGGGATTTGAACTCCAACCTACCGATCTCAGATTCCATGAAATGCTCAGTCATGCACAAACAAGGATGGGGCGAGGGTCACCACTTTGTCAACAAATGCGTGAGCAAATTGTTGAACAGTTTAAGAAAAACCTTTCTCAACCAGCATATTGCAAGGAATTTAGGGATTTCACCATCTACGGTCCATAATATCATCAAAGGGTTCAGAGAATCTGGAGAAATCACTGCACGTAAGCAGCTAAGCCCATGACCTTCGATCCCTCAGGCTGTACAGCATCAACAAGCGACATCAATGTGTAAAGGATATCACCACATGGGCTCAGGAACACTTCAGAAACCCACTGTCAGTAACTACAGTTGGTCGCTACATCTGTAAGTGCAAGTTAAAACTCTCCTATGCAAGGCGAAAACCGTTTATCAACAACACCCAGAAACGCTGTCGGCTTCGCTGGGCCTGAGCTCATCTAAGATGGACTGATACAAAGTGGAAAAGTGTTCTGTGGTCTGACGAGTCCACATTTCAAATTGTTTTTGGAAACTGTGGACGTCGTGTCCTCCGGACCAAAGAGGAAAAGAACCATCCGGATTGTTATAGGCACAAAGTTGAAAACCCAGCATCTGTGATGGTATGGGGGTGTATTAGTGCCCAGGACATGGGTAACTTACACATCTGTGAAGGCGCCCTTAATGCTGAAAGGTACATACAGGTTTTGGAGCAACATATGTTGCCATCTAAGCAACGTTACCATAGACGGCCCTGCTTATTTCACCAAGACAATGCCAAGCCACGTTGTTACATCAACGTGGCTTCATAGTAAAAGAGTGCGGGTACTAGACTGGCCTGCCTGTAGTCCAGACCTGTCTCCCATTGAAAATGTGTGGCGCATTATGAAGCCTAAAATAGCACAACGGAGACCCCCGGACTGTTGAACAACTTAAGCTGTACATCAAGCAAGAATGGGAAAGAATTCCACCTGAGAAGCTTAAAAAATGTGTCTCCTCAGTTTCCAAACGTTTACCGAGTGTTGTTAAAAGGAAAGGCCATGTAACACAGTGGTGAACATGCCCTTTCCCAACTACTTTGGCATGTGTTGCAGCCATGAAATTCTAAGTTAATTATTATTTGTAAAAAAAAAAAAAAAAGTTTATGAGTTTGAACATCAAATATTTTCTTTGTAGTGCATTCAATTGAATATGGGTTGAAAAGGATTTGCAAATAATTGTATTCCGTATATATTAACATCCAACACAATTTCCCAACTCTAATGGAAACGGGGTTTGTACATGTATACATACATATATACATAGATATATACTGTATATATGTATGTATGTATGAATACATATACATGTGTGTATTTATGTATATATGTACATATACAGTATATATATATATACACATATATACACATATACGTATACATGTATATATATACACATGTATATAAATATATACATACATGTATACGGTATATATATACACGTGTATGTACAGTATACATAAGCATATAGACATATATATGTATATGTAATAATAATAATAATAATAATGGATTAGATTTTATATAACGCTTTTCTATTATTAGATACTCAAAGCGCTCACAGAGAAGTGAGAACCCATCATTCATTCCCACGTGGTGGTGGTAAGCTACATTTGTAGCCACAGCTGCCCTGGGGTGGACTGACGGAAGGGAGGCTGCTAGTTTGAGCCTACGGCCCCTCCGACCACCACCTATCATTCATTCATCATTCATTCACCAGTGTGAGCGGCACCGGGGGCAAGGGGGAAGTGTCCTGCCCAAGGACACAACGGCAGCGATTTGGATGTCAAGAGGCTGGGAGGTTTCTGGCCGGGCCGCTCTACCCACTATGCCATGCCGTCCCATATATATATATATATATATATATATATATATATATATACACACACACATATATATATATATACACTACCGTTCAAAAGTTTGGGGTCACATTGAAATGTCCTTATTTTTGAGGGAAAAGCACTGTACTTTTCAATGAAGATAACTTTAAACTAGTCTTAACTTTAAAGAAATACACTCTATACATTGCTAATGTGGTAAATGACTATTCTAGCTGCAAATGTGTGGTTTTTGGTGCAATATCTACATAGGTGTATAGAGGCCCAGTTCCAGCAACTATCACTCCAGTGTTCTAATGGTACAATGTGTTTGCTCATTGGCTCAGAAGGCTAATTGATGATTAGAAAACCCTTGTGCAATCATGTTCACACATCTGAAAACAGTTTAGCTCGTTACAGAAGCTACAAAACTGACCTTCCTTTGAGCAGATTGAGTTTCTGGAGCATCACATTTGTGGGGTCAATTAAACGCTCAAAATGGCCAGAAAAAGAGAACTTTCATCTGAAACTCGACAGTCTATTGTTGTTCTTAGAAATGAAGGCTATTCCACAAAATTGTTTGGGTGACCCCAAACTTTTGAACGGTAGTGTACATACATATATATATATATATATACACACACACACATATGTATATACACATACATATATATATATATATATATATATATATATATATATATATATATATATATATATATATATATATATATATATATATATATATATATATATATATATATATATATCCATCCCATCCATCCATTTTCTACCGCTTATTCCCTTCGGGGTAGCTGGGGGCGCTGGAGCCTATCTCAGCTACAATCGGGCGGAAGGCGGGGTACACCCTGGACAAGTCGCCACCTCATCGCAGGGCCAACACAGATAGACAGACAAAATTCACACTCACATTCACACACTAGGGCCAATTACACATATATACTGTATGTATATACACATATATACACACACATATATACACACATACACATATATACACACACATATATACACACATACATATATATACACACATACATATATATACACACATATATATATATATATATATATATATATATATATATATATATATATATATATATATATATATATATATATATATATATATATATGTATGTGTGGGAAAAAAAATCACAAGACTATTTCATCTCTACAGGCCTGTTTCATGAGGGGTTTTACTCAATCCTCAGGAGATTTTAATGGAAGCATTCACATACCATGGTTTATATAGGGCACAGAGCGGGTGGGTACAGGCAGGCGTGGGGGCGTGGTGATTGACTCATGTGTTACCTAGGAGGTGTTTCCTTCTGTGACGGCATGCTGATACAATTTTGCTGCGCTTGTTGAGGGATGACAACTCTGGACGGTATATGATTAACAGTTTCTCTTTTAAGCATAGGTTACATCTTTTATTACCACTGTTGTAAGGTGTGCTGGATGCAAGAATTTGCCATGTTATCAAATATTCAACATTATTGTCTTTGAGATTCCAAATGTGTTTGCTGAGTTCTGTAGTGTTCCGGAGTCTTTTGCATCTGAAAGAAGCCTTGTGATTGTTCCATCTGGTTTTGAATTTTCCCTCGGTTAATCCTACGTATGTGTCGGATGTGTTAATGTCCTTGCGTGTTACCTTTGCTTGGTAAACGACTGATGATTGTAAGCACCCCCCGTTGAGAGGGCAATCAGGTTTCTTGCGGCAGTTACAGCCTTTGTCGGTTTTGGAGTCGTTCTGCCTGGTGGTGGGCGGCTCCTTTTCAATTGCTTTATTGTGGTTTGAAATGATTTGTCGCATGTTGTTCATGCAGCTGTAGCTCAATTTAATGTTGTTCTTGTTGAATACTTTTCTTAGGGTGTTGTCTTTGGGGAAGTGTTTGTCGATCAGGGTGAGGAATTTGTATATATATATATATATATATATATATATATATATATATATATATATATATATATATATATATATATATATATTATATATATATATACATAAAAATCCACATATATATATAGATTAATATGTTTGTATATATACATTAAATATACCTTTTTTTTTACTAAAACATGGACTTTTGTCACGGCTAGAACTGCTCATGTTTACATCTTTTCTTATGGGGAACTCTGCTTCACTACACGAAATTCTCGGTTTCTGAACAGTGTTCAAAAAGCAATTAAGTTCGTAAATGGAGGTTCGACTCTCTAATAAAAATGATATATTTCCTCCCTTAAGCAACGATGCCCGTGCAGTATGACGTGTGATAAAGCGTCAGTGCTCTCAGTGTATTATGAGTGCTCCAACACCATCAGCCTCTGCAGGGACCTAGAGCAAGGCTTGTAGAAAGTAATTAAGGTGAGCAGAGACTTCACTGGCGGTGGCAAACGGTCATGACCAGTCACATTTCCCAGCCCCTTTGCAGATTCCCACCACGTGCCAGCTGCATCTCATGGTGTTTGTGTGTAACGTCTGTTTGCTCGCGCTTTTGTTATGACAGCGATGTCACATAAACCTGTCGGTCTCCGAATGAAAATATGTTTAGTTTTTTTATAAAGGCTTTTCACAGGAACGTCACCTTTTTTGACAAACAAATAAACACTCTTCATTTGTATACTCCGGGGAAACCCAAGTGGACCACTTGTGCTCACGTCATTTACATTTCTGCTTCGAGCCACTCTGCCTTTTTCGATGGATGGAAAAAATATGAACTTGAGTTGGCCAGGAAAAAAAGCTCCAGATTTAATGAAGGTTACTGAATGGATGCTCAACCGTATGGTGCACAAATTGTATGCGGTCGTATGGTAATAGACTGTTGCTATATTATAAGGAGATCCTGAACAAGTGTGCATGTGTAACACTTTGTTCCCCCGCAAACACCTCCCACCCTGTTGTTACTGTTATGTTACTCTGCATGTTGGAAAGTGCTATCACAAAGGCTTCACTTGACAAAGTAGAAAAAAACTAAACCAAAAAAAAGTGTAGCGCATTGATGTTTATATTTGTGCAAAAAAAAAAAAAATACAGCATCATGAATAAATATTGATCCTTAAAAAGTAAAAACAAATCTGCGGGGTCTCATTCAGCATATTTCCAGGCGAGTAACATATCTGCATAAGCGCCTACTGCACCCATCAAATATTAATGTAGAGATGAAATTGCCCTCGACAGATTCCCCTTTAAAGTCAAGAGTTCTCTCCGGGGTATGTTGAAAGATTTTATTTTATTTTATTGCTATTAAAAGGACATTTCCCCCCTCACCCCCAAGGTCTAAATCACCTGTGGCGAACTCTGGGGACCATTTGGATATCTACTGGCAACTAGCTCCCATTATGAGCTGCATACAAGGACACCAAACTAATGTGTTTTATTCACCCTCATTTTCTCATACATATCCATATGTGGGTCATAATTAGCAGTGGTGGATGCTTTCTACTACAAACCCCAAAACCAGTGAAGTTGGCACGGTGTGTAAATAAAAACAGAATACAATGATTTGCAAATCCTTTTCAACCTATATTCACTTGAATAGACTGCAAAGACAAGATACTTAACATTCGAACTGGAAAACATTATTTTTTGCAAATATTAGCTCATTTGGAATTTGATGCCTGCAAGATGCTTCAAAAAAGCTGGCACAAGTGGCAAAAAAAGACTGAGAAAGTTGAGGAATGCTCATCAAGCACTTATTTGGAACATCCCACAGGTGAACAGGCTAATTGGAAACAGGTGAGTGCCATGATTGGGTATGAAAGCAGCTTCCATGAAATGCTCAGTCATTCACAAACAAGGATGGGGTGAGGGTCACCACTTTGTGAACAAATGTGTGTGCGAATTGTCAAACAGTTTAAGAACATTTCTCAACGAGCTATTGCAAAGAATTCAGGGATTTCACCATCTAGTCCGTAATATCATCAAAAGGTTCAGAGAATCTGGAGAAATCACTGCACGTAAGCGATAATATTACAAATCTTCGATCCCTCAGGCGGTACTGCATCAAAAAGCGACATCAGTGTGTAAAGGATATCACCACATGGGCTCAGGAATACTTCAGAAAACCACTGTCAGTAACTACAGTTCGTCGCTACATCTGTAAGAGCAAGTTAAAACTCTACTGTGCAAAGCGAAAACCATATATCAACAACACCCAGAAAAGCTGCCGCCTTCGCTGGGCCCGAGCTCATCTAAGATGGACTGATGCAAAGTGGAAAAATGACTGTAGTCTGACAAGTCCACATTTCCAGTTGTTTTTGGAAACTGTGGACGTCGTGTCCTCAGGACCAAAGAGGAAAAGAACAATCCGGATTGTTATAGGTGCAAAGTTCAAAAGCCAGCATCTGTGATGGTATGGGGGTGTATTAGTGTCCAAGGCATGGGTAACTTACACATCTGTGAAGGCACCACTAATGCTGAAAGGTACATACAGGTTTTGGAGCAACATATGTTGCCATCCAAGGAACGTTATCATGGACGCCCCTGCTTATTTCAGCAAGACAATGCCAAGTCACGCGTTACAACAGCGTGGCTTCATAGTAAAAGACTGCAGCTACTAGACTGGCCTGCCTGTAGTCCAGACCTGTCTCCACCAAAAGTAGCAATACAATACCTGTACATGGATAAAAATAATACCTTTATATGGATTCAACCCTGTCAGTACAAAATAACATGTTAAAGTTGCATGAGTGATCATTATAACTACAAGTAGGGTCGGCCGGTGGCATAAACACCATTTGCGGTTGTTTAGGGCCACAACCACTAGGGGGCTACATGATCTTGGCCCAAGCTTTTGTAAAGATTTGAAAATCTGTCAGTTATTAACTAATAATTAAGTTATTTTCCATCCATCCATCCATTTTCTACCGCTTATTCCCTTCGGGGTCGCGGGGGGCGCTGGAGCCTATCTCAGCTACAATCGGGCGGAAGGCAGTGTACACCCTGGACAAGTCGCCACCTCATCGCAGGGCCAACACAGATAGACAGACAACATTCACACTCACATTCACACACTAGGGCCAATTTAGTGTTGCCAATCAACCTATCCCCAGGTGCATGTCTTTGGAGGTGGGAGGAAGCAGGACTACCCAGAGGGAACTCACGCAGTCACGGGGAGGACATGCAAACTCCACACAGAATGATCCCGAGGCCGGGATTGAACTCACGACTACTCAGGACCTTCGTATTGTGAGGCAGACGCACTAACCCCTCTGCCACCGTGCTGCCCCATAATTAAGTTATTTTACTAAAGTTAAATAATAAGGTTGTTTGAATCAAATTAGGACTATGTAACACTTCCTACACCCCCTTGTCAAAATGCAAAATGGTCCACTCCTTGTGGTAGCGGAAAAAATAAACCCAGCATGCCACGCTTCACTGTTCACTCAATGCAGATTGTATAACGTCATTAGAGCTCACCTTTAAGAATTTAGGTGAGCAGAGTGGAATGCATGCAAAGTGTCACCCTCTAATCAATTTGTTCTGTTCAAGGACAAAACACAATGAGTACACCCTGCGTTTTTATCTTTGCAAATACACACACATAGCATTTTTTTTTGGTTTCGATGGTGAGGAGAGGTGCCAGGAGAGACACGAAGCAACTTTGGTTTCGACGCACAAACAAAAGCGTGTGAGCAGAGGGACAATCAAAAGAGAATGTGCCAGATGTCGTAGAGCACAGTGTTCTTTCCAGTGCTTGTTTTGCTACTGTCTGTACTAACTCAATTTGTAGGATACATTTTTAATCTTCGATTCTTGTCTCCTCGCCTTATTCAGACAAGCCGTTAGAACAAACAAACCTGTGAGGACTTCGCCCTTTAAAAGGGGAGAGCCGAACAGTACCAACATTTACGAAACAGGATGAGGTGATGGAAGAAGGGCAATAATTTAATAAATCTTTTTGTGGCAGCATCTGACAAAGGTATAATTACGTTTCACTTTTGCATCTCATAGTGCATAAGTGTAGGGCGTTCAAGGACCCTTGATCAAAGTCTAGTAGTCACTAGTTTTTTAAAGACAGGAGAGGTGTATGCCCAAGAAGTACACTAATAACAATAATAATTAATAATCTATAGAGATGTCCGATAATGGCTTTTTTGCCGATATCCGATTTTCCGATATTGTCCAACTCTTAATTACTGATACCGATATCAACCGATACCGATTAATACAGTTGTGGAATGAACACATTATTATGCCTAATTTTGTTGTGATGCCCCGCTGGATGCATTAAACAATGTAACAAAGTTTTCCAAAATAAATCAACTCAAGTTATGGAAAAAAATGCCAACATGGCACTGCCATATTTATTATTGAAATCACAAAGTGCATTATTTTTTTTAACATGCCTCAAAACAGCAGCTTGGAATTTGGGACATGCTCTCCCTGAGAGAGCATGAGGAGGTTGAGGTGGGTGGGGTTTAGGTAAGGGGGGTAGCGGGGGGTGTATATTGTAGCGCCCCGGAAGAGTTAGTGCTGCAAGGGATTCTGGGTATTTGTTCTGTTGTGTTTACGTTGTGTTACGGTGCGGATGTTCTCCCGAAATGTGTTTGTCATTCTTGTTTGGTGGGGGTTCACAGTGTGGTGCATATTTGTAACAGTGTTAAAGTTGTTTATACGGCTACCCTCAGTGTGATCTGTATGGCTGTTGACCAAGTATGATTGCATTCACTTGTGTGTGTGTGTGTGAAAAGCCGTAGATATGATGTGACTGGGCCGACACGCAAAGGCAGTGCCTTTAAGGTTTATTGGCGCACTGTACTTCTCCCTACGTCCGTGTCCACAGCGGTGTTTTAAAAAGTCATACATTTTACTTTTTGAAACCGATACCGATAATTTTGAAACTGATACCGATAATTTTGGATATTACATTTTAAAGCATTTATCGGCCAGCATCTCTAATAATTTATCATTATATTTATTTTCTACTGATGATAATCTTACATAAATCAGATAATCTCTACTTTACACTATAAAATAAATGAAAACTTAACACATTTATAATCATAGGTAAGGGATACATTGTATTATTATTAGAACTTACATTCTGTCTACTTTTTATTAAGTTTGTTTGCATAATTTTGTAGTAAAAAAATATTAAAACATCAAACAATTTAGGTAAGTCTAAGAATATTTTAGGGAGACTTTAGCCCCCCTGAAAAGGGCTGATAACGCCACTGTTCCAACGCTTAATGAAAAACATTATTGAACAAACTTAAACGTAAACGTGTTGTGGTGTTTCTGATCATGGAGTGCGCCATCTACTGTGCTTCCGGTTATCACGTTGGGAAGATTGGCATGTGCAAAAAATGCTTCCAATGATGTGTATCCATGCAAGAGGGTTACAATCACATTATCTATCAATCCCATCTTCGAAAAGTCAAAAAATAAAGTTTTAACTTGTGTTTTAAGACGTTAATTAGTGCATGTAAGCATACAAAGTGTGTATGGGGGGAGGTGATGTTAGGTTTTGGGTGTTAGAGTTTCTTCGAGAATCTAATAATAAATAAAAAATATTAAAGACCAAAATTGGGCCATAGGACCACAAAAAGCTTGATGACAACAAAGCATGCTGGGAAACGCCTTCTCAGATTCGCCCAGACTTGCCAAAATTGCCACGGACATCTTGACGAACGTTAGAAAACCTCCTTGATTCTAATGTTTTTGTGTGCTTTTAAAAATTGTATAGCTTCTGCCCGCACTTTGAAAGGATGACGAGGAGGTGCCCGATCAACAATTCTTAAAATGAACACCAAATCAAAGGTCAGGAGGCATTGACCGACTCTCAGACTGTCAGAAAATACAACCAATGAACACGCACTCATATGTTTTCCAAAATGCAGATGTCTACCAGGCCTTCAAAAAATCCAACTTACCAAGTGGAGTTAAAAAACGTACATAAAAACACGTCCATCCATCTCTCTCCTGGCACCTCTCCTCACCATCGAAACCAAATAAAATGCTTTGTGTGTGTATTTGCAAAGATAAAAACGCAGGGTGTACTCATTTAGTTTTGTCCTTGAACAAAAAAAATTGATTAGAGAGTGACACTTTGCATGCATTCCACTCTGCTTTAAGATGGGAAACATTATCCAAATGTATAATTCATCCGCGATCTAAAGTGTGCTTTGAATTTTGGCCCCACATGCCACTGGTGTCAAACTGAAGGCCCGGGGGCCACATCATTTTATGTGGCCTGCAAAAGCCTGGACATCATGTGCATTAATAAAACACTTCATCTTTCGTACCAATCGTAGTCATTCTTTCAGTTTTGACATTAAAAAATCGCATTATTAGTTCCCACAAGCATACATGGTGTGGTGTGGGCGCCCGTGGCTGCTGGGTCTGGTGCAGGGGGGTGGCTGATGTTGTGACTGGTGGCAGCGCGCGCGCGTGGTGGTTGTCGGGGCTGACAAAGTGTGTATATGTATGTGTATGTGTATGTGTGTGTATGTATGTATGTATGTATGTATGTATGTATGTATATATATGTGTATGTGTATGCATGTGTATGTGTGTGTTTGTGTACATGTGTATGTTTATGTGTATGTATATATATATGTATGTATATTTCTGGGGGTACGTTCTGGGCCTCGGGTGGGGGTCGGCGCCTCAGGCTACTGCATCCGGACTGCGTGTCTGGAGCTCCTGGGTCCCGCCGTCCATCCCTTCCGGGTGCCCGTCTTGGTTGGGGCCTGCTGGGTCTGGTCCCTGCGTCTACTGTGGTGGCTTGGTGCTGCAGGGTATTCCGAGGTGCTGCGAGTCGGCCAGTTGTTGGGGTAGCGACCTTGTGTGTCAGCATGTCTGTGATCTTCTTTTAATTTTTTATTTTTTTTTATTTATTTTTTTATGATTTAATTATTTATTTATTCTTTTTCTTTTTTTTAAATATATTTTATTAATATTATTATTATTATTATTATTATTATTATTATGTATTTATTTATTGTATTTATTTATTCCCCTACCTCGGGGGGGGGGGGGGGTAGGGGGCTCGGCGGGGCGGTTGCTGGTTGTTCCATCTCCATCGTTGGGGTCCCTGCGGGTGGGGTGGGTGGTTCCTGTGGCCCCGTGCTGGGTGGTCCTGTGGCGGCCGGCTTGGGTGGGGTGGCCGTGGGCTGGCCTCGCCGCGCTCTCCGGGGGGGGGGGGGGGGGGGCTCGTGGGGGCCCTGTTGCCGGTGGGGCGGGGACGGTCTTCCCGTCCGGTTGCGGGAGGTCTCCGGGCCCCTCGGGTGGGGCGTCCCGCCTTTCTGTCCGTGTGGGGTGTGGTCTCTCGCTGGCTTGGGGTCTGGCTGCCCCCTGTTTTTCTCGTGCCTTGTCCTCTGCCGGGTGCGTCTGTCTGCGGCCTGCTGCTGGCCCTTGTGGGCGGCACGGTGGGCCAGGCTCTGGGGTTCCTGTCGCTGTCCGGCTTGGCTGCGTGGGGGCGGTGGCCCCTGGTTCCCTGGGCACCACACCTACTGTTTGTGGGATGGGCTCTCGGGGAGGCTGGGGCCGTACTCTGGCTCCCGCACACACTGGGAGTCAAATGTATTGTACATGCAAATTCACATATACTCACACACATACATAGGTACCTACGCTCCCACATACATATACAAATAAATACAGTACATATTTACACACTCAAAGTTCGTACATCCACACGCACATTCATTATACAAACATACTGTATACACATACTGTACATATACATTCACTGTAAAAACATACATATACACATACTGGACATATACACTCACTGTACAAACACACACATACACATTCTACACATATACATTCACTGTACAAACACACACATACATATACTGTACATATACATTCACTGTACAAACACACATATACACATACTGTACATAAACATTCACTGTTCAAACACACATACTGTATACACATACTGTACATATACATTCGCTGTACACACATATACACATACTGTATACACATACTGTACATATACATTCGCTGTACACACATACACATACTGTACATATACATTCACTGTACAAGCACACATATACACATACTGTACATATACAAGTACATATGCACACATACACTCATGCACATAATCACGTTTCATCAAACATATATAAACGTTGTTGCCCTAGGGTAAACTGGGTATAACACATGGCACACTGACAAAGCTTAACCTATTGTTACTATAACAATCTACAAGGTTAATGTAGGTTGCTTCTCTTTCTTCCCCTCCATTTTTCTGCATTCTTTCGTATCTCAAGTTATCATTACGTATATGTATTGTTGCATTTGAACAATTGTATTGTTGATAATAAAGGTAAAGTACTGGTATTATTTATTATCAATAGCACTATTTCTATTGGTATTCATATTGCTCCATTTTTAGTGTAATAATGCTCATTGTCATTTCGGTATTTTTTTCTTTATTTTCGCTAACTGCTTATTTGCTATTACTTTTACCATCATATTTGTACATGTCGTATTTGCTGATGTTGCTCTGTTGTTGTTGTTGTTGTTGTGTTTGCTGTTGTTGTTTTTGTCTCTATGTCTAAACCCCCTCTTGTCCCCACAATTCCCCCCTCTGTCTTCCTTTTTCTCTCTTTCTATCCCCTCCTGCCTGGCTGCACCAAATGATAATATAAATACATTTAATAAAGTCAAAATACAAGTAAGGCAACAAGAGAAGTATCCTACACTTCTCTTTTGTAAAGTAAATGTGAACAGCCGATATGGGCATCTACATCTGCTATATGATTTGCCCAAGCTGGGCAGGACATTATATAAAAAAAAATAAAATAAAATAAAAAAAAGCATTAATTTTTGCATGTCTTTTAAACATCCATCCATCCATCCATCCATCCATCTTCTTATGCTTATCTGAAGTTGGGTCACGGGGGCAGCTGCCTAAACAAAGCATGCAAAAAAACATTAAAAACGGGTGTCCAAAGTGCGACCCGCAGCTCCAGTTTTGTTGGCCCGAAGGATATTGTTGGATAAAAAAATAACAGTTGAAATGTAAAAAATAAAAAATTGTGATGTAACGTGAAATTAAGCTAAAGATGCTATACTAATAACTCAGGCGTGTCCAAACTTCTTCCACGGAGGGTCGCATCGTGAAAAGTCAAAGTATTAGAAATTAGATTTTTTTTTTTCGCTAAAAAAAGCTAAACAATATATATATTACGTTCAGTGTTTAAAGACAAGGGTCAGCTTTTTGTTATAAGTGACAAAGTATTTCAAAATGTCAGCTTTTTTGCTCTTTTTTTGTTATCTTTACTGTTGTTTTTTACCTGTGTAATAATTATTAATAGTACACTTTGTCACTTATAACACAAAGCTGACATTAAGTTGTGTCTTTAAAAAGCGTAATATATATTGTCTGTTTTAGCTTTTTTTTTTTTTTTTTCACTAAAACAAATATCAAAATGGCCCCCGCATACTTTGACTTAATATGTGGCCCTTGTCGGAAAAAGTTGCGACATTCCTGTTTTATTAACATATATTCCAGACATATTTTGTTAGAACAAAATGCTTGTCTCCCCGACTTATGATTTTAAAAGCAAGTTTGTTCTCCATCAATTTGCACATAAAAGGTGGAATAATCTAATCCATGAGGAATTGTGTAATAACATAATGAGGCAATTATACGATGCTACCACAGTTAGAGATGCTACCCCAGTAGAAGCATTTAAGTCCCATTTTAAAACTCATTTGTATACTCTAGTCTTTAAATAGACCCCACTTTTAGACCAGTTGATCTGCCGTCTCTTTTCTGCTCTGCCCCCCTCTCCAGCGTGGAGAGGTTATCAGGTGACCACAGATGAGGCGCTAGCTGTTTAAAGTCGGGACCTGGGGTGGACCACTCATCTGTGCATCAGTTGGGGACTGTCTCCACTCAAGATGATCCCCTGCTGGTCCCACTATGGACTGGACTCTCACACTAATAATTAGATCCACTCGACGTCCATTGCACCGGTCGCCCGTGGGACGGGGGGGAAGGGGTCTCCACATCCGCGGTCCCCTCCAAGGTTTCTAATTGTATCCCATTGGGTTGAGTTTTTTCTTGCCCTGATGTGGGATCTGAGCCGAAGATGTCGTTGTGGCTTGCGCAGCCCTTTGAGACACTTGTGATTAAGGGCTATATAAATAAACTCTGATTGATACATTATAATTAATCTATTTTCACTGTAACAAGTGGCCCTCAGAGCAGCCATAAAGGCAATGTGGCCCTCAATGAAAACAAGTTTTACGCATCTGCCATATGCGATTAAGTTTAATGCCTCTGTCATAAATGCTAATCCATATGTCCAAAAGAACGTGTGCTGAACGACTCACGGGACAAAATCCATGTGCCAGTGGGCAGATACATGCAATGTATCAGGAGCTCTCCAACCAAAATCCATAAATACTGAAGAGTTGGATGTTCCAGTCTGCACAGGAATAACCGTAAACTCCTCAGCAACATGCTTGGTTGACCACCGTGTTTAGGGTTTTGCTTAGACGTCTGATTTTGCTGACCTGAACTTTCCTTATCCTGGGGTACAAGACTAGCTTATAAAGAAAGACCAAATCTCCACTCTGATCTCTCACCTCTGCAAACAGGATAGTAAAAGATGCTAGCGTTGGTAAACCCAGCTCCTTGACACCCTTGAGACAGTTCCGGCTTTTAGCTCGATGGCATTCTCTCAATGAGCTTCAAGAGGTAGTCACCTGATATGGTTTTCCAACAGTCTTGAACCTCTTGAAGCTCATCGAGAGAATACCAAGAGTGTGCAAAGCAGTAATCAGCGCAAAGGGTGGCTATTTTGAAGAAAAATAATAATGTTTTCAGTTATTTCACCTTTTTTGTTAAGTACATAACTCTACATGTGTTCATTCATAGTTCTGATGCCTTCAGTGACAATCTACAATGTAAATAGTCATGAAAATAATGAAAACACATTGATTGAGAAGGTGTGTCCAAACTTTTGGCCTGTACTCTATATGCATATATAACAGCTCAATAATGTATTTTTTAATCAAACACAACAACATCAAGCTTAAAGGCCTACTGAAACCCACTACTACCGACCACGCAGTCTGATAGTTTATATATCAATGATGAAATCTTAACATTGCAACACATGCCAATACGGCCGGGTTAACTTATAAAGTGCAATTTTAAATTTCCCGCTAAACTTCCGGTTGAAAACGCCTTTGGATGATGACGTATGCGCGTGACATAGCCAGTGAAACAGAAGTATCGGTACCCCATTGAAAACAATACAAAATAGCTCTGTTTTCATCTCATAATTCCACAGTATTCTGGACATCTGCGTTGGTGAATCTTTTGCAATTTGTTTAATGAACAATGGAGACTGCAAAGAAGAAAGTTGTAGGTGGGATCGGTGTGTTAGCGGCTGGCTGTAGCATCACAATAAGGAGGACTTACTTAAAGCAGACGCGCTAGCTGACGCTAGCCGACGCTAGCCGACGCCAGCCGACGCTAGCCGGCAACTGCACGGATGATCGGGTGAAGTCCTTTGTCGCGCCGTCGATCACTGGAACGCAGGTGAGCACGGGTGTTGATGAGCAGATGAGGGCTGGCTGGCATAGGTGGAGCGCTAATGTTTTTATCATAGCTCTGTGAGGTCCCGTTATACTAAGTTAGCTTCAATGGCGTCGTTAGCAACAGCATTTTTAAGCTTCGCCAAGCTGGAAATCATTAACCGTGTATTTACTGTACATGTTCATGGTTTAATAGTATTGTTGATTTTCTGTCTATCCTTCCAGTCAGGGGTTTATGTATTTTGTTTCTATCTGCATTTGAGCCCGATGCTATCACGTTAGTTCCCTAGCTAAGTTAGCTTCAATGGCGTCGTTAGCAACAGCATTGTTAACCTTCGCCAGGCTGGAAAGCATTAACCGTGTATTTACATGTCCATGGTTTAATAGTATTGTTGATCTTCTGTCTATTCTTCCAGTCAGGGATTTATTTATTTAGTTTCTATATGCAGTTAAGCACGATGCTATCACGTTAGCTCCGTAGCTAAAGTGTTTCGTCGATGTATTGTCATGGAGATAAAAGTCACTGTGAATGTCCATTTCGCGTTCTCGACTCTCATTTTCAAGAGGATATAGTATCCGAGGTGGTTTAAAATACAAATCCGTGATCCAC
The DNA here is from genome assembly GCF_033978785.1 of Entelurus aequoreus. Taxonomy (NCBI): domain Eukaryota; kingdom Metazoa; phylum Chordata; class Actinopteri; order Syngnathiformes; family Syngnathidae; genus Entelurus; species Entelurus aequoreus. The sequence goes on along the minus strand of NC_084731.1, from coordinate 81,067,073 downwards.
AATAGAAAAAGGAGAGAGTGTGGAATCCAATGAGCCAGCTTGTACCTAAGTTACGGTCAGAGCGAAAAAAGATATGTCTTGCACTGCATTCTAGTCCGTCACTCTAACGTTCCTCGTCCACGAATCTTTCATCCTCGCTCAAATTAATGGGGTAATCGTCGCGTTCTCGGTCCAAATCGCTCTAGCTGCATTGAAAACAATAGGAAAATATGAGGAGATGATCAACTGACTACGTCACGCTACTTCCGGTAGGGGAAAGGCTTTTTTTTATCAGAGACCAAAAGTTGTGAACTTTATCGTCATTCTATACTAAATCCTTTCAGCAAAAATATGGCAATATCGCGAAATGATCAAGTATGACACATAGAATGGATCTGCTATCCCCGTTTAAATAAAAAAAAAAAATTTCAGTAAGCCTTTAACTGTCAGCGCTTGCACACAAAAAGTTTTGTTGTGCTCTCCAAAACGTTAACCATATTGCTGCAATAAACAACAAAAAAAGAGAATCATTTGTACCTTGTGTCGGCGAATATTTTAGGCATTTTATGAACAGTTAAGAATCACCTTACAGTCGCCGCTAGCGTTAGCACAAACTAGCAGTGTGAGTCGATCCTTCATCGGCGTGTGTCCCGGTAGTGCCTTCCCCTTCGCTGTAATAAAGGTAATCTTTTTCGAAAAAAGTCCGGTCTCATCACAATTAAAGACTTGCTGTGATAAAAATCCCCCTTCGCCAATAAAATCCTTCATAGTTGTGATGCCTTCAGTGACAATCTACGATGTAAATAGTCATGAAAATAAAGAAAACGCATTGAATAAGAAGGTGTGTCCACACTTTTGGCCTGTACTGTATAATTTTGTCCATATCGCATAGTCACAGACCAGATTTCAAGTCAATCAAACACCTATGACATGTAGTAAAATCATTGACCTAGTTTTACAGTAAATGCAAAAGAGATATTCATTCCGTATGGTCTGGCTTGGTCACTTCTTGTGTTTGGAGTTGTTTGTCCACAAGATGTTGCCACGGTCAAGATAGACCTCTCAACTCACAGACTCCGCTGTGGTCGGGTGTATCGGAGAGGGACAGGAATTGGAGTACAGGACACTGATCACTGACTTTGTGGAGTGGTCTCGGGCGAAACATCTGATCCTTAATGTGGACAAGACCAAAGAGCTGGTCATCGACTTCAAGAAGAGAATGACCTCTGTGAAGCCCATCAAGATCCAGGGCCGGGAGGTGGAACTAGTTAGGCAGTACAAGTACCTGGGAGTCTACTAGAACAGCAGACTGGACTGGAAGGACAATAGCAAAGCTGTATACAAGAAGGACATGAGCAGACTCTTTTTCCTGAGGAAGCTTAGGTCCTTTATTGTGTGCAGCAAGCTGTTGGAGATCTGTTTTCAGTATTTTGTGGCCAGTGCCCTGTACTTTGCAGTGGTTTGTTGGGGGAGCAGCACCAGCAAAAGGGACTTAAACCGGATTGACAAACTGATCCGGAAAGCCGGCCAAACTATCGGCACGCAGTTGGAGGCGTTTGTGTCAGTGAGGGACAGGAGGACACTGGACAAACTGCTCGCCATCATGGACAATCCTGCCCACCCACTCCACCTGACAATTAAGGGACAGCGGAGCTCATACTCCAACAGGCTCCTTCAGCTTCGTTCCCACAGTGTTCGATTCAAGAACTCTTTCATTCCGCACTCCATCCAGCTGTATAATCACTCGCCATACAGCAATAGATGGTATCTGTCTATTACCTGACCGGCTTCTATGTTAGCTACCTCTCTTTGTTTATAATGTATATTTTCTGTTTGATCTACTCTCTATTTTATGCTGCAGCTGTTACATATACTGTAATATTGTACATGGTATTTTTTATAGTATATATTATATAAAAATATAATATAATGCAATATATCAGTATATATCATATAATGTATTAGTGTTGTAACGATACCAATATTTTGGTACCAGTACCAAAAAAATGTCAGTACTTTTCTAAATAAAGGGTACCACAAAAAAATGGCATTATTGACTTTGTTTTGACAAAAAACCTTAAGGTACACTAAACATATGTTTCTTATTGCAGTTAAGTCATTAAATAAAATAGTGAACATACTAGACCAGTGGTCCCCAACCACCGGTCCGTGGATCCCCAAGACAAAAAAAAATAAATATATATATATATATATATATATATATTTTTTTTTTTAATTAAATCAACATAAAAAACACAAGATACACTTACAATTAGTGCACCAACCCAAAAAACCTCCCTCCCCCATTTAAGATCATTCGCACAAAAGGGTTGTTTCTTTCTGTTATTAATATTTCTGGTTCCTACATTATATATCTATATAGATCAATACAGTCAGCAGGGATACAGTCCGTAAGCACACATGATTGTATTTTTTTATGACAAAAAAAATAAATAAAAATGTAAATAACACACCCCTCCCCGGTCCGTGGGACAAATTTTCAAGCGTTGACCGGTCCGCAGTTACAAAAAGGTTGGGGACCACTGTACTAGACAACTCGTGTTTTAGTAGTAAGTAAGCAAAAAAAGGCTCCTAATTAGTCTGCTGACATATGCAGTAACATATTGTGTCATTTATCATTCTATTATTTTGTCAACATTAATAAGCACAAGTGGTAGAAAATTAATTATTAATCTACTTGTTCATTTACTGTTAATATCTGCTTACTTTCTCTTTTAACATGTTCTATCTACACTTCTGTTAAAATGTAATAATCACTTATTCTTCTGTTTGATACTTTACACTAGTTTTGAATGATACCACAAATTCAGGTATCAATCCGATACCAAGTAGTTACAGGATCATACATTGGTCATATTCAAAGTCCTCATATTTCCTGAGTTTATAAACATAATATAAATTTTTTAAAAACGAAAGAAGATGTAATGCCAAAAAATATTGATGTAATTATAGTAGTATCGACTCGATACGTGCTTGTACTTGATATCATTACAGTGGATGTTAGGTGTAGATCCACTAATGCCGTTTGTTTACATTTTGATGCCGGTGAGCTACGGTGTGTAGTAAAACATGTTTAGCTATTCCTCGTCCGAGGAGTAGCGAGGATTAGTGATTTAGAAGTAGCTAAAACACTGCCAACGGCGGATGGACGATAGTCTTAAAGCACCTCTTCCTGAGGGCGTTTCAGTGTTATAGCTTCACCTTTATCGTTAGTTTTTAAGCCAAAATGCGCCTGTTCTCCCTTTTCTGTCTACACACTGTGTCTGCTTGTAAGTACTCCGTGATTGTGCGCTGCCGAACATGCTCCTCTGCTCGTAAAACCAGCAATGTCACGACGTGACTTCGACGCGGGGGAGTGGTGGAGCGGTACTTTTCAGAGACGGTATCGTACCGAAAATGATTCATTAGTATCACGGTACTATACTAATACCGGTATACCGTACAACCCTACTGTATATATAATATGTATATATTACATATAAGTTATATTTTATATTGCTACTACGGTACATTTTAGTCTACTTTATACCTGCATTATCCTTTCCATCCTTACACTTTCCATCCTTTATAACTGAGCTACTGTGTGGAACAATTTCCCTTGTGAATCAATAAAGTTTGTCTAAGTCTAAGTCAATGCAGAAACTGTAGCGGAGACTCGGAGAGAAGAAAACAAGAGTGCGACCCGAAAAAGAGAGTATGTCAAACAGTTGTTAACTCGCTGGCCGAAGACAAATCAGGACTGACCCAAGTTTTCTGTCCGTTGTCTGCGGTGTGTTGGTGTGCTTTCCACTCCACACAAGTGTCAAGAAGCTGCAAGTTTAGTGAGGGTAATTAAGTCTAGTGTGCTCTAATTACAGCTGGTGGCAGCTGAGGGAAAAGTTACAGTTTGTTGTTGGAGTCCAGACCCTATTGCAAGCACTAAGAACCGGTTAAGTCCTGTATGCGGTCCCTTCATAAATAGATTCAGGTCAAAGGATGTGAGCAGGCATCCCGACTGCAGACTGTTTTTTACGCAGCGTGACCCGGTGGGCCTCTGCTGCATAGTAAATCACCCACTCGACAGGCGGGGCGGATCCTCCGACGCGCCGTCGAAGCACCACGGCGCATTAAACTCCACGAAGTGCATCCGAGCAGCGTTGTGACCTCATAATGCCTTGGAATAATACAAAACGAGGATAAACAACTCCGAATGCACGGGAGCACTTAACACAGATTGACTTTAAAGGGATTGTTTACAGGCTTCATGAGCAGAACATGGTATGGTTATCGATGTTAAGTTGATATCAAAAGGGTTGGGAAGGGTTCGTTCTAATTTCTTTCTACTTTTGCAAATGGGGAGAAAGCTTTCTGTGGGTCTTGCTTGCCTCCAAGTAGCTTATTTACCTGACTGAACGAAAGCCTCTGCTAAATGTTTTCAATCTTTCAATCGTCTTCTAGCCGTCCGTAGCGTTTCTACTTGGATTGATTTTCATTCGTCACTCCAAGCAACGTTTGTTAAGTTTTACAATATAACTAAAACTGTTTATACCGTAATTCCTTCAATTTCCGCTGGGTATATACAGTATTATCCGCATGCCTCGTTTTACCGCCGGGTGAAACTCGTTTCGCAAAATAATTAGCGCATGCTCAGAATTAGCGCATGCTTAGAATTACTGCCGGGTCAAACTTGTTTATCAAAATAATTAGCGCATGCCTTGTTTTACCACCGAGTCAAACTCGTTTCGCAGAATAATTAGCATATGCATCGTTTTACCGCCGGGTCAAACTCGTCACGTCACGAGTGACACTTCACCTTTCAAGGCATCATTTTCTAAAATGGAGGAGGCTAATTTCAATAGTTTAAAATCGCATAAAGGGAAGAAGATAAAGAGCTATTCAGTAGGATTTAAAAGCCTACTGAAACCCACTACTACCGACCACGCAGTCTGATAGTTTATATATCAATGATGAAATCTTAACATTATAACACATGCCAATACGGCCGGGTTAACTTATAAAGTGACATTTTAAATTTGCCGCTAAACTTCCGGTTCGAAACGCCTCTGAGGATGACGTATGCGCGTGACGTAGACCGGCGAACACGGGTATGCCTTCCACATTGAAGCCAATACGAAAAAGTTCTGTTTTCATTTCATAATTCCACAGTATTCTGGACATCTGTGTTCGTGAATCTGTTTCAATCATGTTCATTGCATTATGGAGAAGGAAGCCGAGCAAGCAAAGAAGAAAGTTGTCGGTGCGAAATGGACGTATTTTTCGAACGTAGTCAGCAACAACAGTACACAGCCTGCGCTTCTTTGTTTACATTCCCGAAAGATGCAGTCAAGATGGAAGAACTCGGATAACAGAGACTCTAACCAGGAGGACTTTTGACTTGGATACACAGACGCCTGTAGAGAACTGGGACAACACAGACTCTTACCAGGATTACTTTGATTTGGATGACAAAGACGCAGACGTGCTACTGTGAGTATGCAGCTTTGGCTTTTTTTTGCGTATGTACGTAACTTTTTTTAAATTTATAAGCTTTATGAACCTTGGGTTAGGTGAACGGTCTTTTGGGCTGAGTGATTGTGTTTGTTGATCATGTGTTTGAATTGTATTGGCGTGTTCTATGGAGCTAGGAGCTAGCAGAGGAGCTAGGAGCTAGCATAACACGTACCATACCGTACGTGCGCGTCACGTACGTAACTTTTTAAAAATATATAAGCTTTATGAACCTTGGGTTAGGTGAACGGTCTTTTGGGCTGAGTGATTGTGTGTGTTGATCAGGTGTTTGAATTGTATTGGCGTATTCTATGGAGCTAGGAGCTAGCAGAGGAGCTAGGAGCTAGCAAAACAAACACGCAGGTGTTATTATGCAGGATTAATTTGTGGCATATTAAATATAAGCCTGGTTGTGTTGTGGCTAATAGGGTATATATATGTCTTGTGTTTATTTACTGTTGTAGTCATTCCCAGCTGAATATCAGGTACCGTGAGTATGCAGCCTTGGCTGCTAAACATTCGATAACTTGACCGTATGTGCGCGTCACGTACGTAACTTTTTAAAAATATATAAGCTTTATGAACCTTGGGTTAGGTAAACGGTCTTTTGGGCTGAGTGATTGTGTGTGTTGATCAGGTGTTTGAATTGTATTGGCGTGTTCTATGGAGCTAGGAGCTAGCAGAGGAGCTAGGAGCTAGCATAACAAACACGCAGGTGTTTTTATGCAGGATTAATTTGTGGCATATTAAATATAAGCCTGGTTGTGTTGTGGCTAATAGAGTATATATATGTCTTGTGTTTATTTACTGTTGTAGTCATTCCCAGCTGAATATCAGGTCACCCCCGGCTCTCACAGCATCTTCCCTATCTGAATAGCTTCAACTCCCCACTAGTCCTTCACTTGCACTTTACTCATCCACAAATCTTTCATCCTCGCTCAAATTAATGGGGAAATTGTCGCTTTCTCGGTCCGAATCTCTCTCACTTCATGCGGCCATCATTGTAAACAATAGGGAACTTTGCGTATATGTTCAACTGACTACGTCACGCTACTTCCGGTAGGTGCAAGCCTTTTTTTTTATCAGATACCAAAAGTTGCAATCTTTATCGTCGTTGTTCTATACTAAATCCTTTCAGCAAAAATATGGCAATATCGCGAAATGATCAAGTATGACACATAGAATAGATCTGCTATCCCCGTTTAAATAAAAAAAAATCATTTCAGTAGGCCTTTAAGGTCCAAGCTATTGAATATGCTAAAAAGAACAGTAAAAATGTTTTATTAATATAGCTGCGTGTGTCAAATATGAGTCATTAAATGACTCCCGCCTCATGGTGGTAGAGGGCGCTAGTGATCCCAGGGATCATTCTTGCGACTACTCGGCTGCAGAAGAAGTGACAACAACAGTTTTCTAAATTGGACTTTCAATCGAAGCAGGAGGTAATAATTAAAGGAAGATCTCTATCGAGACAGAGAGACTTTTAAAACTGAAGAAAGATAAGGAAGACTTCTATGAACAAGTTATCGATGCTTTTGTTCAGGAGCGGTGCATGGACTTCATTTATAAGTAAAGGTAAGACCATAATAATGTTTTTTTTTATTAAATGTGCTATTCATGATCGTATCCTTACATCACACTCAAATTTATAAGCGCAGGCCTAAATTTACCGCATGCCTTTGGTAAGCGCCGGAGTGAGAAGAGGTTTTAAATTAATTACCGCCCCGGCGCTAATTCAAGGAAATACGGTACTTACTAAACGGTCCCATGTGTGATGTCTGTAAGAGTCTTTTTTTGCACGTTCGTACGTGTTACCGTAATGTAATGACGCTAGCGCCGTTAGCATTAGCTAATATGCTCTAACACGTTTACGTGTGTCTGTGTCAGTATTTTTTAACTTAAATGGCATTCTTTTTGTATTGTTTCAGGTTCCACAAATTCCCTAGTAAATTTACCTAAATGTCACTGTGGAGTTATTGAGTCTGTTTAGCTGATTGTGGGTCCATGACGATGCGTTAGTCACCTGAAATGGTTTTCCAACAGTCTTGAACCTCATCGAGAGAATGCCAAGAGTGTGCAAAGCAGTAATCAGAGCAACTGAGGTCCTTCGGGGTGTGCGGGTCACTGCTGCGCACCTTTTATGACACTTTGCTGGGGTGGGGGCATACTTGGCTACCCCTGTGGTAAATTTTAAATGTGCTTTATAAATAAAGTTGATTTAATTTGATTTGCCAACCTTGAGACCTTCGAATTCTGGAGATGGGGTGTGTTGAGATGGGCGGGGTTTGGGGGCGGGGTTGGGGGGGGGCAAGGTTTGGTGGTAGCGGGGGTGTATATTGTAGCCCGGAAGAGTTAGGGATGCAAGGGATTCTGGGTATTTGTTCTGTTGTGTTTATGTTGTGTTATGGTGCGGATGTTCTCCCGAAAAGTGTTTGTCATTCTTGTTTGGTGTGGGTTCACAGTGTGGCGCATATTTGTAACAGTGTTAAAGTTGTTTATACGGTCACCCTCAGTGTGACCTGTATGGCTGTTGATCAAGTATGTTTTGCAGTCACTTTCGTGTGTATGCAGAAGCCGCATGCAACATGTGACTGGGCCGGCACGCTGTTTGTATGGTGAAAAAGCGGACGCGTCGACAGGTTGTAGAGGACGCTAAAGGCAGTGCCATCACGGCACGCCCTTACTACTGTTGACCGGGTGAAAATCGGGAGAAATTTAGGAGAATGGTTGCCCCGGGAGAGGCACTGAAATTCGGGAGTCTCCCGGAAAAATCGGGAGGTTTGGCAAGTATGGGTGGGGGCAACACGTTCCGAGAGAGGAACAGACTTAATAAACTGATTAAGAGAGCTGACTCCGTCCTAAGCTGCCCACTAGACAGCATTGAGGAGGTGGCTGACAGAAGAATGCCGACCAAGTTGACGTCCGTTATGACCCATTTACACTGCAGACCAAATCTAACTTTTGTTGCCCCTTCAAGTGACCCAGATCTGATTTTTTAATATTTTTTTTGCTAAAGTTGTTACGGTACAGGGGAATAAGACGGCACAGAATGCAGGACGTCTTTTTAGCTCTATTTATTTTATATATACAATATGCAATGGGGTGTGTAACTAATCCAAAATGTGTATGTGTGCGCCTATGTGTAGTGATTATGTGTTGAGTGTTACCGGGAGTTGTTGAAGGTGCGTGTTGAGTGAGAGGCGGAAGTCGAAGAGGGGCAAGACAGGCTCAGAGGTCCGTGAGCAGGCATGATGTCGAGGGCAGGAGCGAGGCGTCAAAAGTCAGTGTCCAGGCGGGAGGTCGAGATCCAAAAGGGGCAGCCAGAGAACCAGAGGGGAATACGGGGAGACGAGACACACAGCTCGTGACGCGGGAACAGAGGAATGCAGCTGGGAGACGACAAGGGACACGAGACACGGAGAGGGAGAAAAATAGAGAGAGAGAGAGAGAGTGTGCATAGAGCTAGATATGACGGCTTACTGTGCGGGAACAGGTCGCTACGTTCTGGCCCGGAACGCAGGTCTGCACTGGCTTGAGAAGCCCAGGGAGCTCATCAGCGACAGGTGTGTTGAGTGCTGATGGAAAGCAGCTTCTTGCTGCAGCTGGAGTGGCGCGTGCAAGAGCGTGCTAAGAGGTGCGCCCAGATGAATGTGCACTGGGGTGTGCCCGGGCCGTGACAAAAGTGCATCAAATCTGATCTTTTGGCATCAGATCTAGGCCACATCAGGAGGAAGTCCTGAATCCGATTGGAATCTGATCTTTTGAAATGTGACTTCAGTCTAAACGCAATGACTTAGATTTAGACTTAGACAAACTTTATTGATCCACAAGGAAAATTGTTCCACACAGTAGCTCAGTTTTAAAGGATGGAAAGGGTAAGGTTAGAAAGGATAATGCAGGTATTAAGTAGACTAAACATTTACCATAGTAGCAATATAAAATATAACATATATGTAATATTTCCATATTATATATACAGTATATAATATATACTGATATATTATTGTATTATACGTATATTATATCTTTATATAATATATACAATATATAATAAATCCCAATTACCATGTACAATATTACTGTATATGTAACAGCTGCAGCAAAAAAAAAAGGCAGTTTACCCCCATTACTTACTTGTTAGCTGCCTGGTACTAGCAGTTTTTTACTACTTAGACCGCACATAAAAGGGAAAGACGTGTTCTTGTCTTCTAAACGCCCCCAAAAAATGTGTAGTTTTCCTTTAAGGCTCTTGGGTTTGTTATACCAATAAGGCACTGAGAAATGGTTACAAGCTTAAAACCTGGCTTTGTCGGAATTCTATTCAGAAATGCTAAGACCTAGCACACAGGGGATTAAATAACAAGGGGACCTTGCCAGTCCTGAGGCTTACCAGAAGATGGGGCGATAACTGGGCGAGAGGGATCCCAACGAAACAAATAAGGTCACCGCAGTCACACAGACACACTGACAACCATACACACATACACAGGCGGGTAATAACAGCAACTGACCTGACTTAACGTAAGGAAGGAAGGAACAAGTACGGAATTTCATCCACGGGTTGTGTTCAAAACGAGCGTATCACTGCTCGTCTGCACCAAGTCGACAACGTCAGCCAAGGACGTTAAAATAGCATCCAAACGTCGGACATCTATCCATGAAAATATGGAACAGATGCAGAAAGTGTGTTTGACAGAGAAGGAGATAACAAGGTAAATGATGTACGTTACTATGCTTGACTTCATGAAACTATTATGTTGTTTGTCCTTCTCTTGTATGGTTTTTCATGCAATGTTTCTTATCGAAAAGTTATTTTTTTCTTTTTAAAAGGCATGCTACATGTTAAAATTGAGGCGATTAAATTGATTAAAATACGTTTCAATGGGCGCTGCTGTTTCGCAATGTTTGCTTTTCGAGCTACGAGCTGTGTCACAAAACCAATGAAAACCTGTATCCCGAGGTACCACTGTGCGTAAAATATAACGCAAATAAAAAAATTAAAATTGAAATTAAAGCCAAATTCAGGAATTCAATGGAGTCACCCAAACAATTGGAAGATTGAGGGTTAATCGTTTTGCAATGAAGTCTGCTGGAAATGATGGAAAGCGCCACTTGACATAGCAACTGACGCTGTGGTCAGAGCTGGAGTTGCCACAAAGCACATTTTAAGATATGCAAGAAAGTGGATAGTGCTCCCCTCCAAATGTGTCATGTTTCATGTGTCAGGTAAATTGTGAAAAATTGGGCCATTTGTCGCCACTTAAAAAAAAAAAACTGTTGATAAAATTGCATTTTTGTCAAAATGCTGGAATGTTTTTTTTAAGTCAATTTACATTATGCAAGGAAGCAATTTTGTCACGGCGCGGATTCGAACCCGCTTCCCTCCTGCAACTGAGTGTCACAGTTCCTCCTCTGGCTGCTCGCCCGGACACGCCCCCGCTCACGCTGAGCGCAGCACGCCCACACAGCGACAAGCCCGCAGACAATCGCCAATCTGCACACCTGGGACTGATGAAGGCGAGCTGGATAAAGGACCAGTGGACCCAAGGATCCATGCGGGAACTTAATTACCTCTTTGTGTACCTGCCTTCCCGAGTCTTCCCCTTCGAGATCTCCCGTTGTTTCTCCTGTGTCTTGGACTGCCTTCCTCGATTCCCGACCCTCGCCTGAACACGGACCTAGCCTCTTCTCTCCTGCCCTGGATCATCTGCCTGCCCCTCGGACTGCCTTATTCCTTCGCTCTCGACAACACTTGGTAACACACACTTCAGTTAACCTTACACATAGCCTCACACATACACACTCCTGGGTTTTTGTCACACACTCCATTTCCTTAGTTTAGTTTATTAGTTAGTATTGTTTATTATTATTATATATATTGACTATATATATAATAAATTATTGAACATTACCACCCCTGGTGTCTGTTGCCGTCATCTCCCCTTATTCAATCATAAATTCACTGAGATTAATCGCGATTAACCAGAGTGCAAAAGTGTGATTTATCTGATTCCAAAAATTATTTACTTACTGTATATATGTTCACGCTAATGATGGGTACCATTCACATATAAACCGATTCCCGGTACCTGGGAATCGATACCGGTACTCAACAGTACCAATTTTCAGTTACCTTTGTGTCTGTTAAGTATAAATTGTTTTTGATGATATAATCGACATTAAGTTTCAAGTCCAAGGCGTTAGATGGCGGAGGTATATAGGGTTTTTTGTTGTGCCCTAAAAAGTGTTAATACTGTAAGTATTGTACTTATTACGCACCAGCTGTTTGACTGTAAAGTGCACCTTATGTGTAGATTTTATATGTAATTGGAAGTGTTTATGACGCCATGTAAAATCGCTAATGCTAACCAGTAGCATTTGAATAGCAAAGCCAGTGCATATTAGCATAAAGCTAGTGCATTTTTGGAAAAGTGGTGTCTTACTTACGCTGGAGTGTTTTTTAAAGTCAATTACTTTGTTGACATTGGAAATTGCAACATCAAATAGAGGTAGTCCGCTCTCAGTGCTGCTGGAGTGATCGCCGAGTGTCAAACTGCGACGAGCCATTTCTAGTTCACCACTAGTGATAAAGATATTTGCCAGAAATGCAGTTTATTTGCTGCAATGGAGGTGAAGATTATTGCTACCCGCCTTTGTCAGCCGGGGTACCTAAACTAAACTTTTTTTCATCACACACTTTTTCAGGGGAATTTCTCGCATCCCTCGTGTACTTTTTCTGCGAGACAACCTTACCATCACCAGAAGTAGGGAAGGGTACAGAATCCGCTACTTTTTTGGCACCGGCCGAACCCCGCCGGTCCTACTCGGCAAGTAAAATCCAACGGAGCCATTTTACGGTACCCAGTTGCAAAATCAGCTGACTGTTCGTGCTTCGGCACTTGGCGATCACTCCAGCAGCACTGAGAGCAGACTGAACCAAACTATTTCTCAGCAATTTTCGACGCCAACAAAGAGGCTGACTCAAAAAGAAAACACTCCAACGTAACTAAAGTAAGCCTCCACTTTTCCAAAAACGCGCTAGCTTGACGCTAATGTACACTGGCTTTGCTATTGAAATGCTACTGGTTAGCATTAGCAATTTCACACGGTGATTTCAACACCTCCAAATGTGTTCACGAAAACTACAACTGAGATCCATGTTACAATCACAATACTTACAGTATTAACACTTTATAGGGCGCATTGAAAAACACACCATAATGCCATGTGAGGTTTTGGACTTGCAACTGTAATTGAGACAAAAAAAACAACAAGATAAGACAACTGGACGGAAGTTACCATAATCAGCTAATTTTTAGATGCTGCAATAAAAAGATTGATTTCATTATCAAAAACAATTCAAACTTATTGACACATGCAAACATCCATAAAATTGGTACTGTTGAGACCGTCGGTACCGTAGTATGACCAGAAGATCAAAATAATTACCAAACATCCCTGTTTTGCTCAGGGTGCCTAAATGGCATACAGTAGGAAGGGGATTCATGTGGCCTCATTCGTCGCGGTTTGCCTGACACAGGAAACGTGACAAATTTGGGGTGGTTGCACTTATCCACTTTGGCCACCAGACGGCAGTAGAGTAATGAGTATCTTACTCTTGTGACAACTTTGACCACAGGGTCAGTTGCTATAATAGAGTGGCGCTTTCCACCATTGTTAGCAGACTGCATTGCAAAACGATTAACCCCCAGGCTTCCAATTGTTTGGGTGACTCCATTGAGTTCCTGAATTTGGCTTTATTTTGTCCCCCCAAAATGTTTTAATTAGCGTTATGTTTTATGCACAGTGGTACTTGGGGATACAGGTTTTTGTTGGTTTTGTGACGCAGTTCGTACCTCCAAAAGGTAATATTGCGAAAATGTATTTCAATCAATTTAATCACCTCGATTTTAACATGCCTTTTAAAAAGAAAAAAAAAACTTTTCGGTAAGAAATATTGCATTTTTTTATTTCTTTTTTTCACATTTTGGAGCTATATTCTCAGATTGTTCAACCTCAAAGCAAATTGCCACATTCTGGATTTCCTTTTCGGACCCGCCGAGACAAAAAGAATCAGGTTTATTTTAATTTCATGGAATCTGACCTTTCCTATGACAGCTATAATGAGCGGGATTGTTCGCCAGTACACTTCAGAACGCTCTGCACATTCACACAATCCATCCATCAATTGCCGTGGACTAAAAACAACGCCCGAGTAAGCAGAGGTGTAAAAATGGATAGGTAATTAGTAGGAGGCGTCAAGTCGATTTGGTGAGTGCTTTTTTTTCCCTTTAATTGCCGTGCCAATCAGTCCGACAATGTGCACACGCATCCAAACACTTTTGTGTTTGTGAGGACCGAGTTATGCAATGTCTGTGTGTGTGTATGTGTGTGTGTGTGTGTGTGTATGTGTGTGCACCATCATGTGTGTTTTTTGGGGATGGCTGACTGATTCACCTTTTCTCCTGCAGGTTTTCACCTGGTCACCGGAGCAGCGCATTGATACGACCTGACACCTGTCTGCTCGGATGGCTGGGGACAGGCCTCACACGTGCACACGTGCACACACACACACACACACACACACACACACACACACACTAGACATCCGAGCATGAACACGCGTGCATGCAAATGAACATGCATCCCTGGCTGTGTGAACATGGCGCCAACAGAGGCTGAGCGGTACACACACACACACACACTCACGCGTTTACGCCTCCGTAGCTGTCCCAACGGCACAAAGTACCTGGAAAGCCCGACAAAACCCCGGTGCGTTGTGCTTAGCAGTCACGCAGCGATGTGTGTAAATATTTCACAGTTTATCCCGCACTGCGATTTCATGAGGCGACAAGGCAGGGTGATTCACAGACCACTTCTCACGCGATCAAACAGTGCACTGCTCCTGTGGATGCCCACATGAAGACTGATTCCGATTGCTTTCGGCTCATGAATATTCAGGCCGCCATTGTTGCTAAAATAGCCTCATATATAAATATATGTGTGTATATACACTGTATTGCCAAAAGGTATTTGGCCACCCATCCAAATGATCAAAATCAGGTGTATAAAATCAAGCACTTAGGCATTTTCCGCAATCTGATGGACGAGTCTGGGTTTGGAGGTTGCCAGGAGAACGTTACATTTCGGACTGCATTGTGCCGAGTGTGAAATTTGGTGGAGGAGGAATTATGGTGTGGGGTTGTTTTTCAAGAGTTGGGCTTGGCCCCTTAGTAGCAGTTAAAAGGAACTTTGAATGCTCCAAGAAACCAAAACATTCCATGCTCTCATACTTGTGGGAACAGTTTGGAGCGGGCCCCTTCCTCTTCCAACATGACTGTGCACAAAGCAAGGTCCATAAAGACATGGATGACAGAGTCTGATGTGGATGAACTTGACTGGCCTGCACAGAGTCATGACTTGAACCCGATAGAACAGTGGTGCCCAACCACTGGGCCGCGGCCCGGTACCGGTCCGTGGACCGCACAAGAAATACAAAATAATTTATTTTCTATATTTTATTTTTTTATTAAATCAACATAAAAAACACAAGATACACTTACAATAAGTGCACCAACCCCCCCCCAAAAAACCCTCCCCCATTTACACTCATTCACACTCATTCGCACAAAAGGTTTGTTTCTTTCTGTTATTAATATTTTTGGTTCCTACATTATATATCAATATAGATCAATACAGTCTGCAGGGATAAAGTCCGTAAGCACACATGTTTGTATTTTTTATGACAAAAAAAACAAAACAAAAAAAACAAACAGTAAATGAACAAGTAAATTAATAATACATTTTTACAGCTTGTCCTTCATTATTTTGACAAAATAATAGAATGATAAATGACAATATGTTACTGCATATGCCAGCAGACTAATAATGAGCCTTTGTTTGTTTACTTACTACTAAAAGACAAGTTATCTTGTATGTTCACTATTTTATTTAAGGACAAACTTGCAATATTATACTTTTTCTAATGTTTATTTTATGTTCATATTTTTAGTCTTACAAACCTAAATGAAGGAAGAAGTGTAAAGAAAAAAAAACAAACAAAGGGAAATAATTCAAAAGAAGGAACATCAATCCTCAATAAAAAACTGGAGCTTCTTTTTCTTCACGCTGTTAACTAGCTGCACACGCTGGAAAGGAGTAGCGAGGGCAGAATAATGCATTTATTGACAGTGTGGTGTGAAAGCCGATGTGTTTACTTTGCAATTAAGTAGACGCAGTCTCAAAGGCACTTTCTGACGAAACATCCACATTTCGATGACCGGCCCCTGAGCCCATGGGCTCTTGAAACTGCGGCCCTCTTCATTATGTAGTTGAATAGCCCTGTCATAAATCATCCGCAACAAGCCCATTAATAGGCCATGCATTCTTATACAAGCTATTTAGCACGTGTTATTCGGATCTTGGTAGATCAGGCCCCTAAAAATAGAACAACTTGTATCCCAAGCCAAGTCGTTTGGCACTGGGAATAACGACACAAACTAACCAGGCAATATGTGAGGACAATAGCAGCGTGAGTTCAGTCTCCTCTGGGTAATGAGTCATTGCTGCTCACTTAAAATAGCTCGCTGGCATGAGACGACGTGGAATGTAGGCCGTGTCAATATACGACTTCCACTGACGACAGCTTGGTTTTTGGAAATTATTTTGTGTGCTACCTTACACACGATGCATCGCTCTTTCAAAGACCGCGCTGAAGGCCACAGACTCACTGACAATGCATAAATACAGTCGTGGTCAAAGGTTTACATACACTTGTAAAGAACATAATGTCGAGGCTGTCTTGAGTTTCCAATCATTTCTAGTACTCTTATTTTTTTGTGATAAAGTGATTGGAGCACATACTTGTTGGTCACAAAAAACATTCATGAAGTTTGGTTCTTTTATGAATTTATTATGGGTCTACTGAAAATATGACCAAATCTGCTGGCATCACATGGACAAAGATAAGACCTTCTGGAGGAAAGTTCTGTGGTCGGATGAAAAAAAAAAAATTGCTGTTTGGCCACAATAACCAGCAATATGTTTGGAGAAAAGGTGAGGCCTTTAATCCCAGGAACACCATGCCTACTGTCAAGCATGGCAGTGGTAGTATTATGCTCTGGGCCTGTTTTGCTGCCAATGGAACTGGTGCTTTACAGAGAGCAAATGGGACAATGAAAAAGGAGGATTACCTCCAAATTCTTCAGGACAACCTAAAGTCATCAGCCAGGAGGTTGGGCACAGTTGGGTGTTCCAACAGGACAATGACCCCAAACACATGTCAAAAGTGTTGAAGGAATGGCTAAATCAGGCTATAATTAAGGTTTTAGAATGGCCTTCCCAAAGTCCTGACTTAAAGAAACAAGTACATGTCAGAAAAACAACACATTTAGCTGAACTGCACCAATTTTGTCAAGAGGAGTGGTCAAAAATTCAACCAGAAGCCAGTGTTGTTTTCGTCAACGATGACGATGACGAAATCATTTCGTTGACGCCACTTTTTTTCATGACTATAACGAGACGGTGACGAGATAAACATGTCTCTCTGATGACGAAAACATGACAAGACGTGTGTGAGTTTTCGTTGACGAGACGAGAACGGACGAAAATGTTAGTGGGTAATCTGTCAGACGTTTAAAATGCATGACATTTCTGTTTATTGTGTGTGTCAATTAAAACCACGCCCACCAACTTGCGTGCAGCGCACAACGTGCTCAACACGTCAGACTGTTACTCATCAGGCAATGGATCGTGATGGCGGCGGCAGTTTCAACACAGGGGCTCGGTGGTCGCAAACGTAGAGACGACATATGGGTGTATTTTAAATATAACCCAGCAGATAATAAAACAGAGTGTATTGTGAAGGAAGACGGTGACAAATGTGGCCACAAAATATGCGGAAAAAATACGACCAACCTTAAGGCTCGCCACAAGGATATTTTTTCGAAGGTAAGTTACAAATGCTGTTAACATAATCGATATATGTCATATTAAGCTAATACATTAGTACGTTTTCCACATATTCCTGGCGCAAATGGGCTGCTAACTTCATGCTAAAGTTAGCTTTTGTTACGCTAACGTCAATTTATTATGTGTGTGTTACTTTAGCAGCATGTTTAGCCATGTTTACATTCAGTGACGGTGTGGTTATCTCTTTGTGAGTACGTTCTGTCAGCACGTAACTTGATATGTTAAACAGCTCGAGTTACTGTTATACGTAGAGTCTGCTAGCTTTAGCCTAAAAGCCACAAGTGACGTTGTGCAGCCCCATTAAGGAATCAGGAATTAATTGATTATTTTATTACATGGTTTGCACAAATTAAAGAGAGTGGGGTTGTATGATATCTGTTGTAAATGCACTGGCAGACAGGGCCAAGTTGAGCATGTGTTCCTCATCCATCACTCATATTTTGGCCATGTTTATGTTCATTGTACTTTAACAAATTCTGAGAAATAAAGCCACAATTGCTGAAGTAGAATGCTTTTGTTTTTTGGCTTTTTTGGAGTAATGAACTTTGATTCCACTGTTACCACTTTATCTGTGTGTAATACACAATCCTTGGATCAGAAATTTGCTGTTGGGTGGAAACCTTATATGTCTAAAACCATTCCTTTATTGTTATTATTTGTGAAAATAGCAGATCTGCAAGCTTACAATGGGTTGAACTTATAGATCTGCTGCTATTTTCACAACTTATGTGTGACACTGCCCAACAGCAATCTCCAATACGTATTGACCTAAATTAATTTGTTAAAAGACTATACTTATGTACTGTTGGAAGCAGATCAGAATCATATCCATATTTAAGTGTTACTTCTTTCTAAACTCCTATAGTCATATAAAGAATAGCTAGTATTCTTCCTTCTTTTGAGTCTCATAGTAAGGTGTTGGCCTTCTAGATTGGAATGCGTCAGAGTAGAGATAACTCGGAGTAGTCTAAACAGAGGGAGTGGGGGCGAGGGACAGAGGGAAGATCACGGGACTTCCGGGGGTTTGAGGGGAGACCGAGCTAGACCGATCTGGACCGGGCTGGGGAACGCTGGTGTGCTAGATTGGTCTCACGTTTGTCCTCTAAGCTTGGAGAATAAACCACAAAATACCAATTACTGCCTGTTGATTGAATGTAAACATCAGCTTATGTGCCATAAAAAGAATCTGGGAGAGACTAGCAATTTCAATTCCCCATTGGAGGAATGCTGGTCAACGCAACAATTCTTATATTATACTTTTTATTCTTTTTTGTTGGACTAAAACTAGACTAAAACCTTTTTGACTTTTCATCGACTAAAACTAGACTAAAACCCTTTTGAGTTTTCGTCGACTAAAACTGGACTAAAACTATCACATATAAAAGTGACTAAAATGTGACTAAAACTAATAAGCATTTTAGTCCAAAAGACTAAGACTAAGACTAAATGTAAGATGGTTGTCAAAAACAACACTGCCAGAAGCTTGTGGATGGCTACCAAAAGCGCCTTATTGCAGTGAAACTTGCCAAGGGACATGTAACCAAATATTATCATTGCTGTATGTAAACTTTTGACCCAGCAGATTTGGTCAAATTTTCAGTAGACCCATAATAAAGTTATAAAAGAACCAAACTTCATGAATTTTTTTTTTGTGACCAACAATTATGTGCTCCAATCACTATCACAAAAAAATAAGAGTTGTAGAAATTATTGGAAACTCAAGAGAGCCATGGCATTATGTCCTTCACAAGTGTATGTAAACTTTTGACCACGACTGTATGTCACGGACCACGAGTTAGGTATAGGGTATTCAGGGGGAATCGGAGTTTGTGTTATTTTTACCTGCACTGAAGATACTCGGTGTAATTGTGTGGGCAAATTGCACACTTTCATGTTCACTCGCTCACTCAGCTGTGACTCTAATTGAATGATTCAGAGACGGCGGTGGCGGTTTCAAAAGCTGCGAGAACACTTGCTAATGTGCGGTCCGGATGCTGTTTGTAGGCGTGTCGCCAGGGGCGACGCTCGCTCCTGACAGGGCGACGGCTCCCCGACTAGCCTGCCAGCGGCGTGGATGATGATGGACTCCGAGAGGAACTCCCCAAAGACCATTCAGATGATAATGTGGTTAATGAGCGGATGCAAATAAACCCCCAGATGGATCGGGGGCGAAGTCGCATGTCGTGCCTCTCTCGAAATGGCGTTCAATCTGGTGATCCCGGGGTTACCCACTGTGCCACACATGCTTCCGACAGATATAATAGTCGTGCTGCAGTATTGTGCTCCATGGCAACCGCACAAATCTTGCTTGGCGAATGTTTGGGTTATTAAGCTCCTTCCAGCATGACAAAGTGTTTCTGGAGGCTCACAGAGACACAAACACAAAGACATAAAGTGCACTTTTTGTGGCTGGAATGTGAAAAAAAACAAGATGGTAGGAGAGGGAATCTTTGGGCGCATCATTGATGCTGCATTTTTTTAATGATTATATTGTTGTACTATACATGTATATCATATGCCGTTAATAATAATAAGCACAATGGGTCTGGGTTACTTTTTGCCTCAATCCTCAATGAGTGAGTGAAGAATGGCGTTTCCTCTGAAAGAGCCATGTTGGACCAACAATACTTATAATGAAGACAACACATGATGTAAGTGTCTATATTAGCTATCTTAGCCTACTATCAAAATGACTTTAAAAGTCTTATATAAGTGTTATAATGAAGACAACACATGATGTAAGTGTCTATATTAGCTATCTTAGCCTACTATCAAAATGACTTTAAAAGCCTTTTAAAAGTGTTATAATGAAGGCAACACGTGATGCAAGTGTTTATATTAGCTATATTAGCCTACTATCAAAATGATGTTAAAAGTCTTACATAAGTGTTAACATAAAGGCTACACATGATGTGTCTATATTAGCTGTATTAGCCTACTATCAAAATGACTTTAAAAGTCTTATATAAGTGTTATAATGAAGACAACACATGATGTAAGTGTCTATAGTAGCTATATTAGCCTACTATCAAAATGACTTTAAAAGCCTTTTATAAGTGTTATAATGAAGGCAACACGTGATGTAAGTGTCTATATTAGCTATATTAGCCTACTATCAAAATGATGTTAAAAGTCTTACATAAGTGTTACCATAAAGGCAACACTGGACGTAAGTGTCTATATTAGCTACATTAGCCTACGATCGAAATTACTTTAAAAGCCTTATATAAGTGCTATAATGAAGGCAACACATTATGTAAGTGTCTATAGTAGCTATATTAGCCTACTATCAAAATGACTTTAAAAGTCTTATATAAGTGTTATAATGAAGACAACACATGATGTAAGTGTCTATATTAGCTGTATTAGCCTACTATCAAAATGCCTTTAAAAGTCTTATATAAGTGTTATAATGAAGACAACACGTGATGTAAGTGTCTATATTAGCTATATTAGCCTACTATCAAAATTACGTTAAAAGCCTTCAACAAGTGTTATAATGAAGGCAACACATGATGTAAGTGTCTATATTAGCTATATTAGCCTACTATCAAAATGACTTAAAGTCTTATATAAGTGTTATAATGAAGGCAACACATGATGTAGGTGTCTATATTAGCTACTGTATATTAGCCTACTATCAAATGTGTCGCAGGATGACGCAAATCTTCGTTGACAGAAATGTTGAAATGTAATATTTATTGTACACATTTTTGTGGCAAAACTGTGTATAAGGAAAACAACTGGTGGGGACACTAATAACTAAACGAGGGCAGGTGTGGAAAACGGTGCTCAATAAACCGGAAAGTAAACAAGAATAATACAAAACTCAAAACCAAAGACATGTTCCGGGCAACGTTTAATGACACTTTCAATGTTTAGTGTTTCCCATTGAAGTATTATCTTGACATTATTTGTATTTGATCTTGCTTTGGAGCGCTTAGAACCAATTTTTGCTACGATTTGTTTGGTAACGCACTAACGCGGACAGTCTAAATAAAAGAAAGCAAATGTGACTAAAACCTAAAAGAGTTCAGCTTCTACCAAAGGCAAATGAATCCTTCAGCACATACACAACGTTGACATCTGCAGTTATACTTTGATGAAGACGGGGGAAAACACGCCTACTCGTAAACATGAGTAGACGCGAAAGTTAAATCACAAAATGCAACCTTACCCGAGCAAAAACTAAACATATTTATCCGGGAGAGTCTTGATAGAAATGTCCTTGACCCAGCCACACACAAAGAAGTTGTAGACCTCCATACTTTCCAAAGTTTTTCCGCTGTATTGTTGTGTAGAATGACATCTGAAGCACGATAGTTTGACATATCTGGGAACGCGACCGACAGATAATCCTGGATATCACTTGACTATTGTTGTCCCGATACCAATATTGTGGTACCGGTACCACAATTATTTGGATACTTTTCGGTACTTTTCTAAATAAAGGGGACCACAAAAAATTGCATTATTGGCTTTATATTAACAAAAAATCTTACGGTACATTAAACATATGTTTCTTATTGCAAGTTTGTCCTATATAAAATAGTAAACATACAAGACAACTTGTCTTTTATTAGTAAATAAGCAAACAAACAGTAACATATTGTGTAATTTATTATATTATTTTGTCAAAATTATTAAGGACAAGCTGCAGAAAAATTATTATTAATCTACTTGTTCATTTACTGTTAATATCTGCTTACCTTCTCTTTTAACATGTTCTATCTACACTTTTGTTCAAATGTACTAATCACTTATTCTTCTGTTGTTTAATACTTTACATTAGTTTTGGATGATACCACAAATTTGGGTATCAATCAGATACCAAGTCGTTACAGGATCATTACATTGGTCATATTCAAAGTCCTCATGTGTCCAGGGACATATTTCCCGAGTATATAAACATAATATACATTTTAAAAAAACAAAATATGTTTTGGCGTCAAAAAATATTGACGTAATTATAATAGTATCGACTAGATACGTGCCTGTACTTGGTATGATTACAGGGGATGTTAGGTGTAGATCCACCAATGGCGCTTGTTTACATTTTGACACCGGTGAGCTACGGTGTGTAGTGAAGCATGTTTAGCTATTCCTCGTCCTGCAGGGATGATACTTGTAAGAAACGTACTTTATTTGTCGCCATGGAGACCAGGATTAGTGATTTAGAAGTAGCTAAAACACTGCCGACTGGAGCTGGACTTTAGCCGCTAGCTAACTAGCCATGTCTTAAAGCACCTCTTCCTGAGGGTGTGTCAGTGTTTTAACTTCACCTTTATTGTTACTTTTTAGGCCAAAATGCGTCCGTTCTCCCTTTTCTGTCTACACAGTGTCTGCTTGTAAGTACTCCGTGATTGTGCGCTGCCGAACATGCTCCTCTGCTCGTAAAAAAGCAATGACAACGTGACGACGACGGGGGCACGGGGGATGAACAAACCACCTAAAATCTGAAGTATCACTTTTTTCGCAGAACTTTGTAAAAATTTGCTTTCGCGTCCGTCCCTGACACCCGCGTTTTAGGTTGGCTGCCCTGGAAACAAACCTCGCCTGAGCTGCTGTGACGTAATTACCCTAATAACTTGTATGGCACCCAAAAGCGCAGATTCCAACCATTGAAATACTTTCTATAGTTCAAGACTTACGGTAATTTGAAAACAGCACTAGACGGGACTTTTCAATGGCAGTATAGTGCAGAGTATGATTCATTGGTTTCGCGGTACTATACTAATACCGGTTGTAGCGGCCCACTTGGATTAATGACACAAGATGCAGAGAGCTTCGACTGGTGCAACTTTAATTCTCTCCTCCTTTTCTCCTCACAATTTTGACATTGTGAAAACTATAAGGATGTACAGAAAATACAAATGCCATCGTACCATATTTCCACAAACAATACATAAATAATGTTTACATTTTTAAACTTATAAACAAATCTTTTTAGTAAACTTAAATAATGAATTTTCACATGAATTAAGCTTAATTACAAGTTACAGTTCTTATTTAAATAAAAATAATGACATTTTCCCGTTTGTTTTAAAAGAAATGAACCACTTGTTTTACAATAAATAAACCATTAGTCTCCTCCTACCTCCTTCCGTTTCCAAGGGCGCTAAGTTTGCTCAGCTAGTTAGCCTAGCTTCCACACACACCTCGTAGTGACTCTCCTTAAATGTAGGCTGACCATACGTCCTCTTTTCCCCGGACATGTCCTCTTTAGCGGGGGTGTCCGGGGTGTCCAGGCGGGGTTTCTTAAATGCCTCAAATGTCCGGCATTTTGAATCAGGGTTGCGTGTATTTTCAATGTACGTTCAGGGTTAAGTTAAGAAGGGGTTAAAAAAAAAAAACTGAAGGTGCGCGCACGTAGCAACATTCGTGAGTGAGGGGCAGAGACACAGAGCGAGAGAGCTAGTGAGTGGAGAGAGACATGAGAACAAGTAATACCTAAACGTAAATGCAACTTCACGGATGATTTGCGGGAAAAGTATTCGTGTTTTCGTCCTGGCCGTGACACATGGGAAGCAGAATGCACTGTGTGCAAAGCAGGAACGTATATATCTGTGGCAAATAAAGATCTACAAGCCCATATCGACAGTACAAAGCACAAAACAGCTGTGCAGGGCGAGAGCTCGTCTGCTGTTTTTTGTTTAAATTTAATTAACTTGTTTTGAGGCATTATTTATGTTTAGATTATATACAAGAGGTTATTTTGAATATTTCTACCTGTGCACTTTTTTTTCCAAAACTGTGAATGTTACAGAATATAAGTGTGACTTATTTTGTTATACTGTCAAGCAGTGTTGGCGTTAACACACTTTTTGTGTCTTTTTAACGCTTTGAAATCAGAAAGGACGCAGATTATTATTATTATTATTATTATTTTTACCATTTGTGGCCCACAGCTAATGTTTTAAAGGCCCACGGCACATTCTAAAAATACTATTAAAATTAACAAAAACATAACAAAAGTGAAATAAAAAAGCTTAAAGGTGAAATGTAATTTAGAAAAAGTTGCAATGTTGACTAATAAAACAAAGCTGTTTTTTTTTTCTTTCAAACGGTCATTGTTATGTTATTATGAATTATTGACCTATCAAAGGTTCCGATTACTTCACATCAAATATTCCACTTTGAAAAATATTTTTGGTGGAAGATTTTGCATATTTTGTGTGTTTGCCATAAAAAACATAGTTTTTTTTGACAAAAAAGGGCGGAAAACAAACAAACAAAAAAAACAAAACAAAAAATTAAAACATTTTGAAATGAGGAATAGATCCGAAGTTGATGTAGACTCCAGAGTTAAGCGTTGAATATAAAATGTATGTATGCCCTGGCACACCATTATCATCATTTCATGACCCAAGCAAAACACTTTTTACACTTTTATACTGAAATAAATACACCTACAACTTATTAAATAAAAACATAGAAAAAACTAGCAGCAGTGGTAAAGTTTAGATCCAAGAAGGAAAGAAGAAAGTGAATGAATGTTTATAACTGAATACATTTACATATGTATACACATTTGTTTTCTTTTGTATGATCTTTTTTAATTAATTAAGTAACGTTTATGACAACCTTTTTCCAAAACACAATATAGAATGTGAGATACAACAGGATAATGCATACATTTGTCATTTGTTTTCAAAACGCTTACAAAAAAGTGGGACCCCAAAAATGTACTGTGGGACCCCATTTTTATGACTTGATGGGGTCCCTGGGACCCCATTTTGAAAATTCCTAGCGCCAACACTGCTCTCAACAGAGGAGAAAAAATGCTTTATTTAAAAAAATATATTATTTATAAAGCAAGTTCGAGTATCATTGGCAAATTTTCACCCAGTCCCGGGCTTGGCGTGCTGCCCGCCTTGGCACGCATATATACGTCCTCTTTTTGGGATTTCAGAATATGGTCAGCCTACTTAAATGTGACATATAAACAACACAAACACGAGGCACAATAAATTACCTCTCACAAATGTTCACACAGAATATGAGAAATATATCTTTGTCAGCATGTTTTACCAGTCCTGGAGTAACGTGAGTTTGCTGTTGTCAGACGGAACGGCGGCAGGAAACAAAGCATCAGCATTAAAGGAAGTAACAGAATAAGAGTGGGCTTTTCAAAATAAAGGCACAAAAAAAACCGTAACATGACAGAACTGCATTTTTCTCATGAACAAAATTTGCTGCCATTTACACCAATACACCGTACAACCCTACCCTGAGATATGGTCACTCAAACCCTAAAGTCCCACAACTACAGTAGACCCTCAAGCGTTTTGCAAAGGCGTTAGCCACTCTGGTACCAAAAGTGGGGCGACCATCTGGACTGGCAGTCCTCCAGCCAACCAGAGTCGAGTGTATCCGTACCTATGTGTGTCACCCATCCTATTTCCGCCCTTTCTTGTGATCGTGTCCGTTTGCGTCGTTCGTCCCATGATTTTGCCTGCCGTCAAGTAAAATTCCTAGCTCTGCTTTTGAGCCCTTCAGGGCCCTACGCGACACATTGCTGGCATCATGCCTGTTGACTTATCTCACTCATTAAATGTCTCGATGGAGACATGTGAAGGATCGCGGTGGCAGCTGCCAAGGCTAATCTGAGGCAAGACGGTGAAGGTTGGTGAATTTGAACGCCAACGTCTAAAAGTATTTGGAGTAGGGTCTCTGTACCTTCATTCTGCTCTTTTGGGACAAAGATCCTATTTAGATTGGAGTGAGAATCAGTATATTTTGCATGCAGCCGTGTGTGTCCTTCACAGTCCAGATGCTGCACACATCAATTAGTCACTCATTTCCCACACAGTCCAGTTACAGATTGCACGTGACGTTGATGCCAGGATTCCGGGAGGCTCTGTGTCGGTCTCGCTTGGCATCGGAGGGGAAACGTGGAGTAGGTTGGCTGCCAGACTAGGATCGTGAGGAGAGTGGACAGGTCCAGCCTGCCTCCGCTCTCCTGACAAGCGACCTGGACAAGGCCCGCAGCGATGGGATTTAAGTGGGCCGTGCCAGTGTTAGCGGGGAATGTGGAGAGTGGAGAACGTGCGCGACACGTGCGCTCAAGTGGGGAGGTGAGTGGTGTGAAGTCAGGGTTTCCAGTGTTTGCGGGTGACCTTGAAGTGTGGATGGATAAGTGGCCTTTCTGTGTATGCATGTGATCTCTTTGAAAGACTTTGGATCTAAGGCAGGGGTGTCCAAAGTGTGGCCCGGGGGCCATTTGCGGCCCGCAGCTAATTGTTTACCGGCCCGCCACACATTCTGTAAATGCTATTGCAAACATTTTTAAATAACTTTAAAAAAGTGGAATGAGGTGAAATCTCACGAGAGAAAGTTGCAATGCTGATACAAAGCTGCCATGCTTGCTATTTTTTTTCTTTTGTCTTTATTTTTATTTTTTTGCTATTGCTCCCAAAAAAAAATTATTTTTCAAAAATAAATGTTATAATGAACTATTGGCCTATTCAAGGCTCCAATTACTTAAAATATTTCACTTTAAAATGTTTTTTAGGAAAATATTGCATATGTGGTTGCGGTATAAAAACAACGTTTTCTTTGACAAAAGAGCATAAAACAACCAAAATAATAGTTCAAACGTAAAATCGACAGATATATCTGAGGTTGATCTCATAACTTAAGTGTTGAAAGTAAAACAAGTAATACAAATGTATCACTTTATGAGTGGGGGACCTTTTAGATCCCAAATAATTTGTTGAAAGGACTAGTTGGGACAATCCCTGGGGACTCTGCATGGCAGGGGCGTCCTCCTCCCTGAGCCAGGCTTGCACCTGACCGCATACCTAAATGAGGCTAGGTGACACTGCTGGGAGGCTTTTCTACCATTGGGATACATCTTCAGTTGTGTGCCCCAGCGTCACGGGGTGTTTCGGCCCGGCTTACCACAAGACACCCTCTGTCGAGGAAAGGCCCACCCCATGGTGATCAAATCCCTGGGTGCGTGCGTCCCATTAGGTGTTAGCCTTAGCAGCCCAGCTGGTGTCACTCCTCAACCACAACCAATGGCTCGTCCTCTCTGCTGTGTTGGCCAACTCTTTAATGGCCTGTCTGTGAGCCTGCCCCCTGACTCCAACCTCCCTAAAGAGCTTTGCTTTTGTGCTAGCTACAAAGCCCCTACAGCCCACCTCCACTGGGTGCACCCTTACCCTCCAGCCTCTGTCCTCTGCCTCAGCTGCAAGGTTGGAGTACCGCAGCTTCTTGCGTTCATACGCTTCTTCGATGGCATCCTCCCACGGAACTGTCAGTTCAATAATATAGACTGTATGGCAGGTTTCAGACCATAGGACGAGGTCTGGACGCAGGGTGGTCGTTGCGATCGCCGGGGGGAAAATGAGCCTCTGATCTAAGTCGACTCGCATCTGCCAGTCCCTGGCTGCATTCAATGGGCTTAGATCAGGATTTGAAGGTCTCGTCTTCAGCTTTTCCCCCTCCCGAACAAACGCTGGTAGTTGTCGGCACACATCCTGGTTGTTGATGGGTTGGGCATTGATGGATATCCTCCTGCATTCAAGTTTGTCAGCTAGACATCTGAGAACCTGGTTATGTCTCCACGTATATCTGCCTTGGTTCTACAGCCAACCATTATGTGCTTGAGTGTTGCTGGGGTTGTACACAGGGGACAGGATGGGTCCTTTCCAAACCATTGTTGTAGGTTTATGGGAGATGGTAGCGTATCATATGTTGCTCGAACGATGAAACTCAGCCTGTTGGATTCCATGCCCCAAAGTTCGCTCCACGTGAGTTTTTTCTTTTCAACACCCTCCCACCTTGTCCATCGGCCCTGTTTGGCTTGTGTTGCGGCTTTGGAACGTCTGGTTGTTTCCTCCTGACGACGCACTTCCTCTACAACCATAGTTCGACGTTCGGTTGCAGATGCCTTTTGCCAGAGAGGAGTTACGGTTCCAAGGCCAAAGCCTCCTCTGCCTTCTTGGACATGGCCCACTACGTCACGATGGAGCAAAGCTGATTTGGTCTGTAGCACAGCTGTGACTGGGGTCCACTTCCGCCCTGTAACGAGGCAAGGAGCGGTGGCTCTCACTACAGGGTCCCGGGAGTCAATGAGGGACATCTCCAGCCTCACCTTGGCACATTTGAACTCTTCGACCAGGCTAGAAATTGGCAGCGACAGGGCTCCGTTGCTGTAGAGTCCAACGCTGCTGAAGCACTTTGGAAGTCCGAGCCACTTCCTTACATGCAAGTTCACTAGCCTTTCCCAGCGAGTAGCATGGCATATTGAGACCTCATACATAGATATTTAGTGGGATTTTATTTATCTTTTCACTGTGACTGATTACTCAGAAATAATAATACATTTAAATCAATGGTGTCCTGCATTATGGATCTTTTGAGGAATCCAATTACTTCACATCAAACATTGCTTTCTGAATGTTTTGGGCTGTGGGGGAAATACTGCATATTTCAGTTTTACTATGAAAAACAAAGTTGTTTTTGACAGAAAAGGCATAAAACCTTTTTTTTTTCTTTTTCTTTTTTTTACTTTATATCAACCTGAAGTTGATATAGAGATTTACTGTAAAATGTTAATAATAATTTGACTTATTTTTAACATGTTAATGACGGAGACTTATGGTCCCCGGGAGCCCTAAATGTAAAAACAAAACAAAAAATCCATATATTTTGTTATGGTTTGAAAATGAAAAATTTCAAAGCAGCCCCCTCATGCTTTAATTTTTCCGTGTGCGGCCCTCAGTGGAAAAAGTTTGGACACCCCTGATCTAAGGCATATTTACCCACAAAGATGTGGTTATCCATCCATCCATCCATTTTTTACCACTTGTCCCTTTCGGGGTCACGGGGGTGCTGGAGCCTATCTCAGCTGCATTTGGGCGGAAGGAGGGGTACACCCTGGACAAGTCGCCACCTATGACTGTGTAACACAAAAGGTAGTAGGGTTGAACGAATTTACTAGGGGTTTCGGAAAAAATCGATTCGAATTCGAATCCCGATTCTCACGTTGTGCGATTCAGAAGCAATTCTCATTTTTAAAAGATCGATTTTTTTTTTTTACATTTTTTTTTTTTTTTAATTGTTTTTTTTTTTTTTTTTTTTTTTTAAATTAACCAATCCAACAAAACAATACACCACAATACCATAACAATGCAATCCTATTCCAAAACTAAACCCGACCCAGCAACACTCAGAACTGCAATAAACAGAGCAATTGAGAGGAGACACAAACACGACACAGAACAAACCAAAAGTAGTGAAACAAAAATTAATATTATCAACAACAGTATCAATATTAGTTACAATTTCAATATAGCAGTGATTAAAAATCCTTCATTGACATTATCATTAGACATTTATAAAAATAAAAAAAAAAGAACAATAGTGTCACAGTGGCTTACACTTGCATCGCATCTCATAAGCTTGACAACACACTGTCCAATATTTTCACAAAGATAAAATAAGTCATATTTTTGGTTATTTTAATAGTTAAAACACATTTACATTATTGCAATCAGTTGATAAAACATTGTCCATTACAATTATAAAAGTTTTTTTACAAAAATCTACTACTCTGCTTGCATGTCAGCAGACTGGGGTAGATCCTGCTGAAATCCTATGTATTGAATGATTAGAAAATCCTTTTGAATCGGAAAAAATCGTTTTTTAAATCGAGAATCGTGTTGAATTGAAAAAAAAATTGATTTTGAATCGAATCGTGACCCCAAGAATCGATATTGAATCGAATCGTGGGACACCCAAAGATTCGCAGCCCTATTATCCATCCATCCATTTTATACCACTTGTCCCTTTTGGGGTCGCGGGAGGTGTTGGATCCTATCTCAGCTGCATTTTGGCGGAAGGAGGGGTACACCCACGACAAGTCGCCACCTATGACTGTAATACAAAAGGTAGTAGGGTTGAACGAATTTACCGTCAATATTCTAGGCACTGACTTCCACCCTCATTGGAAGTCTGAACAACTGAGAGGTGATATTGCTCACCATGCAAATACTTGATCGCCTAACACAGTGGTGCCCAAACTACGGCCAGATACGGCCCACCAGCGTCCAAAATCGTCCAGAGTAAACTGAGAAGTTGGTCAACTTTGACAGTCAATTTATACCCGGAAATGGTGAGAAAAAACACAAAAAGACGCTCGTTTGCGGCACTAATTTTGGTAACACTTTAGTATGGGGAACATATTCACCATTAATTAGTTGCTTATTAAAGTAACAAAGACTTATTTAGAGTCATTTGGACACTAGGGGAACAAATAAGGGTTAGGGTTACTAATAAGTAATAATTCTGAGTTTATTGAGGGAACATTCTTAGTTAATGGCTTACTGGTTGTATAATAAGGCCATGCAGAAAAAGGCATTAATAAGTACTTAATGACTAATTCAGAGCCAATATGTTACTAATTTGCATGTTAATAAGCAACTAATTAATGGTGAATATGTGTTCCCCATACTAAAGTGTTACCCTATTATTTTAACCCTTTGTGAGGATTATGAATAATTCTTCATAAGTGGTGGCTAACAATGCAGCTAATATTCCGCCCAGAAAGCCCTCTAAAAAAACATCCAAAATACTCAATTTCTATGTCGTGACCTGAATATTATCCAAGTATTAGCAATATTGCTATTATAAGCTCTACCGCAGACAAACTATTTTTAGCGACGCCGCGATCCCAGAGCGCGAACTGGCTTATGCTGCTATGTTGACATACCGAGCCGCTGCATCGCCTCTAAGCTGTTGAAAGTTAATTATCGATGATAAATCATGCCTCTCACCTGGGTAGTAGGAGGTTATGGCCATAAACTGAGAAGTTGGTCAACTTTGACAGTCAATTTATACCCGGAAATGGCAAGAAAAACACGAAAAGACGCTCGTTTGCGGCAAAAATTTTTTTTTAACTCTTTGTGAGTGTTGAGTATTAAACTCTGCAACTGTTTTTTACGGATATTGACCACGTTGGGGTTCCGGTCAGCGAACACACAGTCATCATTTGGACTCTTCCAACTTTAATGGTGCATATTGGTTTAGGTTAATTCATTTAGTATCTGTAAACCACAAGCAAACACCCATCAACATTTATGTAATTTAAATAAAGAACAATATATATATATGCCTATATATATGCTCAAAGTAAAATACTAGAGACATAATATATTGCATTTCCACAATGGCATATGAGCTAGCCACATTAGCAGCAGCAATGCTATCCTTAACAGAGAGATGTTAGCTCGTAGCTTTCTGACAACACAGCATCAATATTATTATTAAAACACCCCTAAATGTTACACAAACACAGTGATGTCTATTAATAAACTAAATTAGTCTTATATAATAATCTACATACTCACATCGTCAAAGACTAGAGCACCGATTAAACGTAGCAGAGAAACAAGTCTGCACACATTAACACACGTCAAAAGGGAAGCGAAAGTGACCCCTACAGGAAGGAAGCGGAAGTGACACTGTCATGAAATGCTTCAAAATAAAGTATCTGAAAACGTATATAAACATGGAGAATTCTTAACAGTGAGGGTTATGAATAATTCTTCATAACTGAACATCGCAGTGAGGGCAGAAATTGTACAGTAAGTGATTGTTTTATCATGTTTGAAGTTTATATATCTTGTTTAGCACTTAGCAATACTGCTACATGATGCTTAGTGTTTTTTGTTGAGGGAAAAATGATTAGTCTGTGAAATAAATACACCGCCGTATGCTTAAAATGAGCAAAATACGTAAATATTACATGTTATTTTGAATGAGCCAGTTACAACATTACATATATATTTACAGCGTGTATATAAAATGTTGCAGATGTTTGGATGTTTTTAGAGCGCTTTATAGGCGGAATAGACACCCCCAATGGCTCCATTGTCAGCTGACTTTTGCTAGCGTTTATTTACGATTTACTGTAGAATGCAATTAAAACAAAAAAGAAAAAAATATGTTCTTGTCTGACATAGATTGTGAATGATAGACGAAATTCTGCCCCCAAAAATTCTGTTCCCTTTTAAAGGGTCGTATAAACACTAGGGGTGTCAAAATAAGTCGATTTTCGAATGAATCGCAATTCTTTTTTGTAACTATTCTTAATCGGAAAAATTATTTTTTTTTTAACAAATTTTATTTTTTTATTTCTCTTTTTTCTCACTCATCCATCAATCCATTTTCTACCGCTTGTTACTCTCGGGGTCTCCCAGCCACTCAGGCAAATCATATTGTCTAAAATGCATTTTCCCATCGAAAACGCAAACCGGCCAGTTCGCGCTCTTTCAGTCAATTAGTGCACAAGGGGAAAAATGGCGAAATAATTGGGGAAACGTAAAATAGACTCTGAGTGTAAAGTTTTTAGTCATCAGTGGACATACGACTTTTTTTTGTTCCGTGTACGGCAGTGGTGTCGAAAGTGCGGCCCGGGGGCCATTTGCGGCCCGCAGCTAATTGTTTACCGGCACACATTCTGGAAATGCTATTACAAAAATCAAAAAAACATTAAAAAAGTGGAATGAGGTGAAATCTAACTAGAAAAAGTTGCAATGTTGACACAAAGCTGCCATGCAGGCTGTCTCTTTATTTTCCTTTTTTTGCCAATGCTCAAAGAAAAAAAAAAGGCAAAAAATCAATGTTATAACGAATTATTTACCTTTTCAAGGCTCCTATTACTTCAAATATTTCACATTAAAATGTTTTATGTGGAAAAAATATTGCATATATTGTGTGGTTGCCATATAAAAACATCAAAGTTTTCTTTGACCAAAGAGCATAAAACAAACAAAATAATAGTTCAAACGTAAAATCGACAGAAATATCTGAAGTTGATCTCGTAACTTAAGTCTAGAAAGTAAGACAAATAATAATAAATATGTATCACTTTATGAGTGGGGGACCTTTTGGATCCCAAAATATTTAGTGGGGATTTTATTTATCTTTTCACTGTGATTAATCAAAAACAATAATGACAATAAAATCAATGGTGTCCTGCATTATTGATCTTTTCAGGGCTCCAATTACTTCACAATTGTCCAAATACTGCATATTTCAGTTTTACTATAAAAAAACAAAGTTCTTTTTGACAGAAAAGGCGTAAGGCATTTTTTTTTTTAACTTTATATCAACCTGAAGTTGATATACAGATTTATTGTAAGCGTTAAATAAAAAAATAAAAAAATAATAATTTGACTTGTTTTTAACATTTTAATGTTATGTTATGTTATGTTATTTTAATTTATTATGCGCCACCCAACCAACTGTTACATCCGCGACTGAGACCCTTTATGGGCCCCAGGAGCCCAAAAGGTAAAAAAAAAAAAAATCTATATATTTTGTTATGGTTTATATAAAAAAATATATCAACACGGCCCCCGCATGCTTTAATTTTTCCGTGTGCGGCCCTCATATATATATATATATATATATAGCCCGGCCCCTGGCCACATAGTAGGCTACAGGCTACTCAGCACTAGCAGCTACGCAACAGCTAAGCACACAATAGCACACAAGCTAGACATACATAATACGTGTCTAAATGAGCACATTTGTCAATATAAACAAGCATCAATCAATAACAGTTGCATATCACTTAAAGGTACAAAGTCTCCACGGCGGAAGTGTATTGGAAAGTATCCAGTAACAAATGTGTCCGCATCAATCAATATGCAGCGTCTTGAGCTTAGCTTAGTGAATTATTGTGGCGTCCATGTGTCGCCAAAAAAAACACTTACTACTCCACTTCAACTTAAAGACAGCGTAAGGCCATTCCAGATGGTTAATAAAGTTAAAGTACCAAGGATTGTCACACACACATTAGGTGTGGTGAAATTACCCTCTGCATTTGACCCATCCCCTTGCTCCACGCCCTGGGAGGTGAGGGGAGCAGTGAGCAGGAGCAGTGAGCTGGAGCAGTGGCTGCACTCGGGAGTCATTTGGTGATTTAACCCCCAATTCCAACCTTTGATGCTAAGTGCCAAGCACGGAGGTAATGGGTCCCATTTTTATAGTCCTTTGGTATGACTCGGCCGGGGTTTGAACTCACAGCCTACCGATCTCAGGGCGGACAGTCTAACCACAAGGCCACCGAGCAGGCTAACAACAATAATAATACACAGGTTTGTGTTTTTCATACCTTCCGTTGTTCTCTGTTTGACTAACTTCTCTTGATCAAACCTTTTATAACGTTCCAGACAACGGAATAATAAAAAATGGGTATGTTTGGTAATGATATCGTATCAGATCAATATAGGTATTGTATCAAAAGTGAAAATGTTTACCAGGACACCCCTGGTAGGACGTATCAAGTACACCATCCATTGGAGTTACAGAAGAAATAGAAATGTTGACAACTGTCACCGTTTGCTAGTGATGGGTCCGGCAACACCGATGCATCGGCGCATGCGTCGAGCTCATAGAGCGAAACCCTGTGTCGGTGAGCATACCGCTTTTAGAAAGTCACATGACCGATCATGAGCTGTTTTGGTCACGTGACCGATACGCGAACTGTGTTGCACTCCTGCCTCCTCTGTGCCCTGTGAGCAACGTTCCCTCTAAGGTGCGCGCCTGCACAATTGCGCACTGCTCAAGCGTCCTCTGCGCACAGCAAATATATGCCGCGCAACAAATCAAACCCATCTGAATTCTAAACAAAATAAACACATTTATTCTGTGTAATTTTGCAATGCAACTCTGAGTGACAGTGACAACAAGCGACTCTAACGGTGTTCGTCAACACCGTTCAATTATTGTAACGTCTATCGAGATGCTTCGAGGACAGGAATTATATCGATCACTTTATTGAGCAAAACTGTTTATATTCGGCCATAACCACACCAAAAACATGAGTAAAAAACTTCTATCTCGAAAAACTAGTCATTTTCTGCCGTACAAACCAGGCCAAAACCAACTTGTCATCTGTCACCAACACGCATACCACTAAACCACTGGTGCGTTTATGGCCACACAAAAAGTCGGACAACTCAAACACCACACAAAGTTACACTATGACTCCTCAGTCATACGTGTGTTTATTCTACTGTCATTTCTTATTAATGTTAATTTATTGATATTAATCATGGAATGCTGTTACTAGAGAAAGTTACAGGAATGCACACTCCATCCTATACTTACATTTCATTGTGCAACATGAGGATGTTTAAGGGGAACTAAATGTGATCTCTGAAAGGGGTACAAATGATTTCCAAAGCAGGACCCCCACCCAGACATATTGTACAATACTAATCCATAGCTTATGAAAAACAAGATGTATTTTATTTTCATTACAAGTGGGCCAAATCACTATTACAAAATAATCTCATGAAAATGACTCCTCTCATTTGAGTGTTATTATAAAAGATTGGTTTGAGACAGGTGTGCTGCTGGTATTGCCACGTGTGATGTTGCTCACATGTGCTCCACTGAATGCTCAGGGAGCTTTTGTGTTTGCTCAGACACATGAACAATTAGAGGGAACATTGCCTGTGAGCAGGTCTTTTCTACAGCCGGGGAAATAATAACTAAGAGAAATTGTCTAAAATTTAATACGTTGGAAAAACTGTTTTTTTTTAATAAAAATGTGTAAAAAAATAAATAAAAAAAATTCCCAGTCCACAAGCATCCTCATTCACAACACGTTCTCTTAGTTTTTCATGTTATGATACATGTTCACATTATTGACTATCTAAAAAAGATACAAATATATTTTTATTTAATTGAAGATATGAAATAATCCTAAATGAAATACAATGACTTGGTTTATATTGTTGTATATACTAGGTCATAAAATCAGTGTCAGTTGAGTCGGTCCATAGGTTGCCTGTAGGGATTTTTAATGTCCAGCAGATGTCAGTATTTAGTGACACAGTATCGCCACAGTATCAATACAGTTTTGCAATGTATCGAAACGCTTCATGACGCCTCATCAACCCATCACTACCGTTTGCCCTTAAAATTCCTCTCAAACCGTGCACATTTGTAAGGAAGCTCAACATGGACAAACTACAATCGTGTTAGTCCGTGAAAAGCATGCGCTCAACAAACAAATTGTGACCTCTCACTCACCATGGCTCTGAACAGGTGGCTAAAAGAGTCAGGGTGGGGCTGAGGGCTTTATATAGGTGAACACACCTGCCTTGAATAATTAGGCCTAATTTGGGGTGAACCATGGTTCTCAAAAGCTGGGTGTTCCAGAAGGACACTGGACATTTAAAAGTTATGTTATCCAAGCCTGAATACACTGTATACAAAAATGACTGATCTACAAATGCAAAAGTACTATGTGAATACTTTTAGACGTGTGATGGTTATTTATGGTGTATTTTACAAAATAACGGCATTCTTAAGTCCCCCCGTCAAATTGGTCCCAGCTAGTGGGCGGGGCTATGGGCTATTTAAGTTGGAAAATGCTATTTTTCTGACAGTCTGCTGTCTGTCGCTGCCAGAGGAGGTTCTCTGTCCTGAGCAAGAACTCAGGTCTCCATGCATCAAACATCTACTGAGGTGGTTATTTTGATGATGAGATTATGTTCTGTTGTAACGGGTTAAATGAGTTTGGTTGATTGCTAATTGATAGTGATGGGTTGATGAGGCGTCATGAAGCGTTTCGACACATTGCAAAACTGTATTGATACTGTGTCGATACTGTGTCACTAAATACTGACATCTGCTGGACATTAAAAATCCCTACAGGCAACCTATGGACCGACTCAACTGACACAGATTTTATGATCTAGTATATAATATAAACTAAGTCATTGTATTTTGTGAATGAGGATGCTTGTGGACTGGGATTTAAAAACAATTTTTTTTTTACATTTTTATTAAAAAAAAACAGTTTTTCCAACGTATTACATTTTAGACGATTTCTCTTCTTAGTTATTATTTCTCCGGCTGTAGAAAAGACACGCTCACAGGGCACAGAGGAAGCGTCAGTGCGACACAGTTCGCGTATCGGTCACGTGACCGAAACAGCTCATGATCGGTCACGTGACTTTCTAAAAGCGGTACGCGCACCGACACAGGGTTTTGCTCTATGAGCTCGACGCATGCGCCGATGCATCGGTGTTGCCGGACCCATCACTAATTGATTTTGCTAAATCTGTTTTGATTATTTAATCATTTACTTTGGCATATTTGATAATTGACCTTTTGATTGTGAATACATGTATTTTGTTATAATGGATGATTTACCTTTTGATAATTTGATCATTTTTAATATGCTTATTTTGATTAATTATTTAGGCCTATTTAACGCATGCAACTTTGAAATGGATTTAGAATATAAATGTACTATATATATAATACTATACTAATATTGCCTCTATTTATTACTATTGCAGATTTTGGGTGCTTTATTTAATCTTGTTGTTGTTCACCTCTTGACATTTTGGGTTGTAAATAAATGTTTATAAACTGTACAACTGCGTGCCTTGCCATCCTTGGTTTGAAAGTCTGGTTTGCAAAGGTTACATTACCTTCACCCGAGGCGGGGTGTGACAACGACACAACTCCGCCCTCCAGTTCAACCCGGAGCTACACGAGCTTAAATCAAAGGCTATTATCTGGAAGTGGAAACTGTCTTAACTGTTTGCACAATAATGCTACAAATATGATCAGCGTCACAGGGAACCAAAACATTTGTAAAGAACCTAAGTGCATATAGAGTCGATCTTAGTAAGGTAAGTCTATGATGCCACACCCACAACTCCTATCCTATGTTCAGAGGAAACCTGCCACTACAG
The DNA here is from genome assembly GCF_033978785.1 of Entelurus aequoreus. Lineage (NCBI taxonomy): Eukaryota > Metazoa > Chordata > Actinopteri > Syngnathiformes > Syngnathidae > Entelurus > Entelurus aequoreus. Next base: position 81,028,878 of record NC_084731.1, on the reverse strand, counting down.
CATACTTGCCAACCCTCCCGTTTTTAGCGGGAGACTCCCGGTATTCAGCGCCTCTCCCGATAACCTCCCGGCAGAAATGTTCTCCCGACAAACTCCCGGTATTCAGCCGGAGCTGGAGGCCACGCCCCCTCCAGCTCAATGCGGACCTGAGTGGAGACAGCCTGTTCTCACGTCCGCTTTCCCACAATATAAACAGCTTGCCTGCCCAATGACGTCATAACTGTAGAATGATCGAGGGCGAGTTCTTGGTTTCTTATGTGGGTTTATTGTTAGGCAGTTTCATTAACGTCCTCCCAGCGCGGTAACAACACACAACAACAGCAGTCACGTTTAGTCTACTGTAAAGCAGTTCGTCTGCAGTAAACAGCAATGTTGTGACACTCTTAAACAGGACAATACTGCCATCTACTGGATAGCCTCCTGAACACTGAAATTCAAGTATTTATTTTATTTATATGTATAATAAAATAAATTAAAAAAAAATAAAAATAATATATATATATATATATATATATATATATATATATATATATATATATATATATATATATATATATATATATATATATATATATATATATATATATATATATATATATGGCTAGAATTCACTGAAAGTCAAGTATTTCATACATATGTGTATGTATATATATATATATATATATATATATATATATATATATATATATATATATATATATATATATATATGAAATACTTGAGTTGGTGAATTCTAGCTTAAATATATTCCCCTCTTAACCACGCCCCAACCACGCCCCAGCCCCACCCCCGACCCCCCCAACTCCCGGTATCGGAGGTCTCAAGGTTGGCAAGTATGCACTACAGTTCTAAAGAGTCGATCCTAGAAAAGTTCAAAGCCGTTCATAAAGCATCAGAAGCCTTTAAAGCGCTACGAAGCTTAAAAAAAAAACGTAGGAGAGGAGATTTTAAGAGGCTTAGGAGTAGACTTAGGTGTGGGAGAAAATGGCTGAATGAAGAGCTGTGCTAAACACAATGGGTGACGACGTTTTAATTTGGATGGAAGCTACGATTAATTTGGTAATCAGGGTTTAATGCCGCTAATCATCCATTAGTTACATCAGCCGATACAATCACATGTACGGTAAGTGGCCATAGCCTTATTGTATCTATCCATTACAAATACTTTTTACTTTGGAGTACTCAAGATCAATGAATGATTTTCAAATTGTAATCACAATTCTAATCAGGAAAAAACAGCTGGACAGTAACAATACCAACACATTAATCAAACTACCGGTAGTTTTCTTTTATACGGTTTGATCAAAACAAAAATCATTTGGTGTTGGCCCTCAAAGTCCTTCTGTGTAGATCGACCGGTAAATTGAGAGCTTTGCCTTCCGGCTCAGCTCCTTCTTCACCACAACGGATCGATACAGCGTCTGCATTCTTGAAGACGCCGCACCGATCAGTCTATGGCAGGGGTCGGCAACCTTTACCACTCAAAGAGCCATTTTGGAAAGTTTCACAAATTAAAGAAAACAATGGGAGCCACGAAAAATTTTTGAAAATTTAAAATGAAAAACACCGCATACAAAGCTTAAATTGCTTTGCGCTATGTTAACCAGGGGTCTCTGACACACGCACCGGCACGCATCTTAATAAGGAAATTTAATGTTAGTGCGGCCAGCGACTTTTAATTGAATGGCGCTTGATAGCGCCTTTCTTGCCAACCCTCTCAATTTTCCGGGAGACTCCAAAATTTCAGGACGTGCTGGCACTTCTTTTAGCGCCCTCTACAGCCTGCCCAAACTAGGGATGTGCGTATCGATCCTGTGGTATCGATATATCGATACTCACACGCTACTCATTTGGCATCACTTTTCTGAAAAAAGTATCGATATAAACCAAAAAACGGTGTGTGGGGGGGCAAGCATCACTTTCAGATGTTTTTGATGACTTACTTAACTTACTATGTGCTGGGACACCCCTGTACCTGGCAGAGTATAGAGCTGGCCCAGTCACGTGACAGGAGACAGCGAATGAGCGTCGTCAACGTGCAACACACACACAGCCAGCCGACAGCGATGCAGCCAGGCATATCCCGTGTTGTCCAATTGTTGACTTAAAACAGGCATTGTTTTTTAGTAATGTTTACTGAATATTTTTGTTTAAATGATTATCCTAAATTCAAATAATTTCCACACAGGGGAATTTACTGTTAGTTGAAAATTGCTTGAGTATTTAAAACAAGATAAGAAAGAGATACAATTTGGAGATTTTTCATCTCAATCAATCAATCAATCAATGTTTATTTATATAGCCCTAAATCACAAGTGTCTCAAAGGGCTGTACAAGCCACAACGACATCCTCGGTACAGAGCCCACATACGGGCAAGGAAAAACTCACCCCAGCGGGACGTCGGTGAATGACTATGAGAAACCTTGGAGAGGACCGCATATGTGGGTAACCCCCCCCCCCCCTCTAGGGGAGACCGAAAGCAATGGATGTCGAGTGGGTCTGACATAACATTGTGAAAGTCCAGTCCACAGTGGATCCAACACATCAGCGAGAGTCCAGTCCACAGCGGGGCCAACAGGAAACCATCCCGAGCGGAGACGGGTCAGCAGCGCAGAGATGTCCCCAACCGATGCACAGGCTAGTGGTCCACCCGGGGTCCCGACTCTGGACAGCTAGCACTTCATCCATGGCCACCGGACCTATGCAACTCCCCCTCGCAAGGGACAGGGGAGAAGAGGAGAGAAGAAAAGAAACGGCAGATCAACTGGTCTAAAAAAGGGGGGTCTATTTAAAGGCTAGATTATACAAATGAGTTTTAAGATGGGACTTAAATGCTTCTACTGAGGTAGCATCTCTAACTGTTACCGGGAGGGCATTCCAGAGTACTGGAGCCCGAATAGAAAACGCTCTATAGCCCGCAGACTTTTTTTTGGCTCTGGGAATCACTAATAAGCCGGAGTTCTTTGAACGCAGATTTCTTGTCGGGACATATGGTACAATACAATCGGCGAGATAGGCTGGAGCTAAACCGTGTAGTATTTTATACGTAAGTAGTAAAACCTTAAAGTCGCATCTTAAGTGCACAGGAAGCCAGTGCAGGTGAGCCAGTATAGGCGTAATATGATCAAACTTTCTTGTTTTTGTTCAAAGCCTTGCAGCCGCATTTTGTACCAACTGTAATCTTTTAATGCTAGACATAGGGAGACCCGAAAATAATATGTTACAGTAATCGAGACGAGACGTAACGAACGCATGAACAATGATCTCAGCGTCGCTAGTGGACAAGATGGAACGAATTTTAGCGATATTACGGAGATGAAAGAAGGCCGTTTTAGTAACACTCTTAATGTGTGACTCAAACGAGAGAGTTGGGTCGAAGATAATACCCAGATTCTTTACCGAGTCGCCTTGTGTAATTGTTTGGTTGTCAAATGTTAAGGTGGTATTATTAAATAGATGTTGGTGTCTAGCAGGACCGATAATCAGCATTTCCGTTTTCTTAGTGTTGAGTTGCAAAAAGTTAGCGGACATCCATTGTTTATTTTCATTAAGACACGCCTCCAGCTGACTACAATCCGGCGTGTTGGTCAGCTTTAGGGGCATGTTTGCATTAGTTTTATTTTTTTCCAAGAAAATCTTGAATATATGATTGAATGTGATTTTGATTTTAATCTGTAACATGATTTCTTACATTTCGAAAACATTAGCCTATTTCATATTTCATTAATTGCTAATTATATCACAAACTTTAAAAAATAACTGCAGCTTCTTGCAATTCGGATTTGACTGTTAATTGGAAAGCCCTAATACTTAATTATTATTATATATAATATATAGTTATTATTATATGTAATATTTAATTTATTTTTCATATTTATGTTATTTATTTTAATTGTACTTTTATTATATATTGACCATAATAAATAATGGTCTGTATTTGTCTTGTGATTTGTCTTAAATAATAACAATAGTAATAATATTTTTGACTGACAAAAAATTGTCAATAAGAAATTATTGGTATCGGTATCGATGAAAATGCAAGAAAAAGTATCGGTATCGTATCGAATCCTAAAAGTGTGGTATCGCCTATCCCTAGCCCAAACAGCATACCTGCTTGGCCACATGTTGAATGCAGCTTTTGCTTGCTCACGTAAGTGCCAGCAAGGCATACTTGTTCAACAGCCACACAGCTTACACTGACGGTAGTCGTACAAAAACAACTTTAACATTGTTACGTTAAAAATATGTGCCACACTTTGAACCCACACCAAAAAAGAATGACAAACACATTTCTGGATAACAACTGCACTGTAACACAACATAAACACAACACAACAAATACCCAGAATCCCATGCAGCCCTAACTCTTCCGCTCAACCGACACACGGAGAGGGAGGGGGGGGGGGGGTTGATGTGTGTGGGGGGGTATGGTGGTAGCGGGGATGTATAATCTAGACCGGAAGAGTTAGGGCTGCATGGGATTCTGGGTATTTGTTGTGTTGTGTTACGGTGCGGATGTTCTCCAGAAATGTTTTTGTCATTCTTTTTTGGTGTGGGTTCACAGTGTGGCGCATATTTGTAACGTAACAGTGTTAAAGTTGTTTTATACGGACACCGTCAGTGTAAGCTGTGTGGCTGTTGAGCAAGTATGCCTTGCTGTCGCCTACGTGTGCAAGTAAAAGCAACATATAACATGTGGCCGGGCTGGCACACTGTTTGTAAATGCTATAGAGGACACTTAATGGAGTGCCATTAGGGCACGCCCTTGATTAAGTAATTAGAGTGAAAATAGGATAATATTTGCCCTGGGAGATTTCTAGGAGAGGCAGTCTCCTGGGAAAATCGGGGGGGGGGGGGATCGTTAAGTATACTGGGAAAACCGGGAGGGTCGGCAAGTATGTAGTGATGGGATCGGCAGTTCTTTTGACTGTACTGAATCACTAGAATCAGTTCCTTGAATTGATTCGTTCAAAAAATTCGTTCACCGAATCCCCCCCCCCCCAAAAAAAAAATAAAAAAAATTGGGGGGGGGGGGGGCGTGCGTAGTACAGACAGTACAGTGCAGACATTCGCGCACTGCGTAGGGACTCGCGTTAATCTAACAACAACAACAGTTGCAGTAGAAGGGATAATAATAATAATAATAATAATAATAATAATAATAATAATAATAATAATAATATGAATCAGAATTGATCCCCAAGGAGAAATTGATTTTTGTTACAATAACTGTGTAAATAATAGCCTATGTATGTGTACATACATTAGTTATTATTTTTATTTTAAATCTTCTCAAAACAGCCTGCTTACACTTTACCCCCCGCCCCTTCTTTCTGTCTCCTCTACTAGTCTACTCTCATTTTGTTTTCATGTGGCTTGTTTTCATGGGATCGGCAGTTCTTTTGACTGTACGAATCACTAGAATCAGTGACTGACAACGCCACACTGTGGCCGCAGTTCATTACGTGTACCGAATCTCTTCTGCAGTTCTTTTGACAGTACGGATCACTAGAATCAGTGACTGACAACGCCACACGGTGGCCAGTTCAGTATGTGTACCGAATCTCTTCTGCAGTTCTTTTGACAGTACGGATCACTAGAATCAGTGACTGACAACGCCACACGGTGGCCAGTTCAGTACGTGTACCGAATCTCTTCTGCAGTTCTTTTGACAGTACGGATCACTAGAATCAGTGACTGACAATGCCACACCGTGGCCAGTTCAGTACGTGTACCGAATCTCTTCTGCATTTCTTTTGACAGTACGGATCACTAGAATCAGTGACTGACAACGCCACACGGTGGCCAGTTCAGTACGTGTACCGAATCTCTTCTGCAGTTCTTTTGACAGTACGGATCACTAGAATCAGTGACTGACAACGCCACACGGTGGCCAGTTCAGTACGTGTACCGAATCTCTTCTGCAGTTCTTTTGACAGTACGAATCACTAGAATTAGTGACTGACAACGCCACACGGTGGCCAGTTCAGTACGTGTACCGAATCACTTCTGCAGCAGCAGTACAGTTTAATTGCAAATCAGCATTATTATAATGATGATGATAGCTACTAAACAACAACAACAACAGTTGCAGTAGAATGGATAATAATAATAATAATAATAATATGAATCAGAATTGATCCCCAAGTAGAAATGTATTTTTGTTACAATAACTGTGTAAATAATAGCCTATGTATGTGTACATACATTAGTTATTATTTTTATTTTAAATCTTCTCAAAACAGCCTGCCCTACACGTTACCCTCCGCCCCTCCCCCTCGCGTCGCTGCTGCTCAGCCTGCACGGATTTTCTTTAACTTTATGTGTTGAGATAATGGGGACGTGTGTTTGTTTTCATGTGGCTTGAGTCAACATTAGCTGTTAGCTTGGAGAATGAATGGAGAACGGATGCCAATGGCATGAAACATATCCCCGCGACGGGGGGAGAATCACTCGCGGCATTGGGGCAAGCAGAGCAGAGAGCGAGAGCGTTGACGTTCACTGAGTGTTTCATGTCGTTAATCCGCGGTGAACGAATCGTTCGCTCAGTCCCTCCCCCCGCCCTCTCATTGGCTGCGTCGTTCGCCGACGTCGAGGGTTCAGTGAGTCACAGAATGCGCCAGTTCCACTCATACCGGCATGGTCGCGGCGGAGCTCAACTGAACTGAGAATGGAACAAATCAGTTCATGAAGTGATTCGGTTCAGTACGTTCACTCAAAAGATTCGTTCTTTCAAACGAATCGTTCGCGAACGACACAACACTACAAGTATGCAGCTGAGCCGCATCAGAGTGGTCAAAGAGCCGCATGCGGCTCCGGAGCCGCGGGTTGCCGACCCCTGGTCTATGGTCATGAGCTTTGGGTTCTGACCCACAGGACTTTAGTTACATATTAGTTTCTTCCATCTGTCATGTGGAAAGAGCTCAAAGTAAAGCCGCTCCTCCTCCACATTGAGAGGAGACAGATGAGGTGGTTCGGGCATCTGGTCAGGATGCCACCCTGGGGAGGTGTTTAGGGCCCGTCCGACCGGTAGGAGGCCACGGGGAAGACCCAGGACACGTTGGGAAGGCTGTGTCCCGGCTGGCCTGGGAACGCCTCGGAATCCCCCGGGAGGAGCTGGGCTTCTCTGCTTAGGCTGCAGCTCCCGCGACCCGACCTCGGATAAGCGGAAGAAAATGGAAGGATGGGTCCTTCCGTGTCCAACAGGTCTAAAGCCCAGCTATTTGCACCATACAGGAGTCCGGGAATGTCCAACTTGCACTTGGAGAGGTGCCAAAAGATCCAAAATGTACCTCAAATGTGTCCCGCCTCCTGGTTTTCAGGCACATTTTAGTCCTGTAGAGTCCACATGGACCTTTAGGGTTTGGTCCTTTTTGGCGGAACTTAGGGGCCTTTAGGGTTTGGCCCTTTTTGGCAGATCTTAGGGGCTTTTAGGGTTTAGTCCTAGTTGGTGGAGCCCTGAGACCTTTCGTAGTGAGCTGGCTCTTTTGGTAGAACCCTGGAACCTTCACATTCACTCATTCATGCTTTTTAGTGTGCGTCTGAGACCTTGGACTTTCTTTTATACGGGTAAATATGCCTCAGTCCAGTATTTCTTAACTGTAGGGGCCATTGTTAGGGGGGAGTGTCGAAAAAATGTGTTTATCAGCTGTGATCTGTATGGGCCGAAGTGGTACTCAGTTGTAGTACACTTATCCACCACTTGAGGCAGTAATGATACTATCCCACAAACAGAAGAAGTAGAAATAGAAGTGGAGAAGTTTCTTCAGTGCAAAAATTCCATCCATTGTCCATCTCAGGATCGCGGGGGGTGGAGCCCATTAGTTTATTTACTTATGCACAACATAATCGTATGTAAATTAAGTTTTTGTCAGTTATTTAAGACTCCCTTCCATTGCAGTATATTCGAAACACTTGTGTTTCTAATCCTAAGGTTTATGTCAGGGGAGACCTCAATAATTTAATAAGGAATCTGGCCCAAGGAGTATTTCCAAATTCATTTTTAAATATCTGACAGATTGTTGCAAATTTCTGCCATCTTGTGGACAACGTGAGTCAATCAGGTCAATGGCCATGAATTGTGTATTGAAGTGAAAACAGCACAGCATTTACTTCTATGATCCAATCCAAACATTTCCTACTCATTGCGGGGAAAAAATGTGACATCATAAAAAGTCAACGCGGTCACGCAAACCACAACCTTTGAGGACATTATAAAAAAATAAAAAAGTCCAATCACCATACAAAATTCAAAATTACATCCATTAAACACTCTCCACACGTATCCATATTTGGCGCATTTTAGCTTCTTGATATTTCTGATTGATTACAAAACATTAAGGAGGTCATCATGGAAGTAAACAAGGTAGGAGTCGAACTTTCACATACTCTTAAAATCCAATTATATTCATGATTAATTATAAATCCATTCTATTAATATAATTATGTACATGTATATGTATAAGCCAGGGGTCGGCAACCTTCAGCAAACAAAGAACCATTTGAGCACATTCCCCCAAATAAAACCCACCTAGAGTCGCAATCTCTGTTTGATTCCACTTATAGTTTTGTTAAACTTGTGCTTTGGAATTTATGAAATCAAAAACTTGACCTTCTGCGTACAATGAAACAAATCACCACATTTTTTTTAACATTAGAAAAAAATAAACTGTTCCTTCCCTTATTGAGGTAAAAAAAAAAATCGAGTCGCTCCAATATTCTGAAGGCATATTTAATTTGACAATAAAGGGAAAACAACATTGACATCAATGAAAGCAAATTAATAAAAATGTAAATATTTATTACAATGGCTGGGCAGTGAGAGATGACGCATGGAGGTTGTGGCGTACATTTCCATCGACAATATATTAAAATAGGTTTTATTTTCATGTGAGACGATCCTAGAAATCTCCAAAATAACTGTAAAATTTAAATAAACAAACTGGATTTATGGATTCAACAAAATCCTTTGACACAATTAATCATAGCATCTTAATAAACAAATTAGAACGGTATGGCATCAGAGGGTTGGTCTTGAACTGGGTAATAAGGGAGAACACACTTCCACAGAGCTAAAAATATCTTGTGGCTTACCTCAGGGATCAATACTCGGACCAAAATTGTTCAATCTCTATATGAAGGACATTTGTAAAGTTACAAAGGACTTAAAGTTAGTATTATTTGCAGATGATACAACTGTGTTTTGTTCAGGAGAGAACACACAGAAGATAATACAAATAATAACAGAAGAAATGAACAAATTAAAAAGATGATTTGTGACAAAAAATTATTTGAATCTCAGAAAGACAAAAATAATTAGAAGAGAAAAGTCAAACACAAATACAGATAGACGGAGTAATATACCCAAAAATCTACAGTTGTTGATTTGCGGTAAAAAAAAATACAAAAATAAAGAATTGGCAGCTCAGGTGCCAAAATGTTACTGTAAAATTGCAGTTTTTTTATTTACAGTAAAAAAAAAAAAAGGTACATTTTACAGTAAAGTTCTGGCAACTGAGCTGCCTTTTTTTAACCATAAAAACTGCAGTACTGATTTTCTATTTACAGTAATATACACTACATTTTGAGGTGAAATTATTGCAACTTACCATATTTTTTATACATTTTAGTTTAAAAAAAATCTATGAATATAATGCATTAAAAAAACAATTGTAATAATGGTATTCACTGTTAGAAGCGGCCCTCTGGGGCCAAACATAACTGCGATGTGGCCCTCAGTGAAAATGACTTTGACACCTCTGCTCTAGACTTTGATTTGTTATTGTTTTATTTACCTTAATTCAACCAGAGGGGGGAAAAAATCCCATTTAGACTAAAAACCTCCCTTTCAAGGGAGTGCTGGCCAAAAGGCAGCAAAGTTACACATCAAATTACATTTCACATTAAAAAAGACAGGACGGACATCAAGTAAAACGGTTACAAATAACTGAGGCAGCGTCAAATGCTCTCAGCTTAGATTTGAAAGCACTAACGGATAAAAACCCAGTCAGCTTGCAGTCTTTGTAGCATGTTGCAAGCACGAGGAATTGCATACACAGAGGCTTTTTGCCGGGCCAAAGGGACAGAGAGCAACAGCTGCTCGTTGGATCTCAGCGCAAAGGAGTCCGTACTTCTCTGTGTAATCAAAGTACAGATGTAAGAGGGCAACAGGCCCAGGAGAGCCTTGCAAATAAAAGTGTACCAATGACACTGTCTCCTAGTACACAGAGAAGGCCATACCACCCGGGAGTACAAGTCACAGTGGTGTGTCATGGCTCTACAGCAGTGGTCACCAACCTTGTCCAGCCCAAGATCCCTGGTCTGAGCAAAAAACAAAGCAAGAGCTACCCCTGTTTTATATGCGTTTGTATATAAAACAGAATGTAAAAAATAATAATAATACATGCATATGTAACAGTCAGCGTTCTGCGTTGTGTATTTTCTTAGTGAGGCACACACACCGGAGTTGAATCACGGGGATTTATTCACCTTTTTTTGGAAAAAAACAAAAACAGGGCGTCACACACAGTCCACGGCAAATGGAATCTCTCTCCACAGCTCCGAGCGTCAGTGCTCACTCAAATCAATGATATATGTTTAAATGTGGAAATGGAAATAACAATAATAATAATAATAATAATAATAATAATAATAATAATAATAAAGGTAAAAAAAAGCATAATAGTCTCAAATAAATTAATTAAATAAAACACAGTATATAAAATATATACTTCAGCAAATAACAATATATATTAAGAAAAAGGATCCTTAAATGTGCAGCAATACACCTCATCTTTCCCACCCACATCAATTCTTTTTATATTTTTTATACAATAAACTATGCCAAAAAAACTCATAAGAGACATACCTTTTTTTTGGAAAAAAACAAAAACAGGGCGTCACACACAGTCCACGGCAAACGGAATCTCTCTCCACTAAATGATAATAAATGATAAATGGGTTATACTTGTATAGCGTTTTTCTACCTTCAAGGTACTCAAAGCGCTTTGACACTATTTCCACATTTACCCATTCACACACTGATGGCGGGAGCTGCCATGCAAGGCGCTAACCAGCAGCCATCAGAGGCAAAGGGTGAAGTGTCTTGCCCAAGGACACAACGGACGTGACTAGGAAGGTAGAAGGTGGGAATTGAACCCCAGTAACCAGCAACACTCCGATTGCTGGCACAGCCACTCTATCAACTTCGCCACGCCGTCCCCACTAAAGAATAAAGAAAAAAATACACACTCATATAAATGCTACAGCGGCACACAAGATGTCCACACAGACACACAGCAGAGCCCCTGACCCGTGCACAAACTCATGAGACAGGAGACCCCACAACAACTGCAGCTAGCAGTAAGCTAACCAAGCTAATCCACACATCCTTTAGCATACAAAAGTTCGTTTTTTTTTTCAACAATTCAACAGCCATTCGGGAATTCAACACACATGCACACCAACAAGTCACAAAACAGTGTGCATTCCCACAAAACACTTTTAAAAACGACAACCAAAAAGTTTATAAAAAAACCAAAGGAGAGAGACATAAACGTGACTTACCAGCTCCGAGCGTCAGTGCTCACTGAAGCTGGTCACAAAGGTGCGACGCCAAATCACCCCCCAGGGAAACAAAAAGGTATGTAACGGAAAATAATAGAGTGGAACTTATTTACAATGAGAAACACTTTTGGGGAAGTTCACAACAAAATATGTTGTGAATAATTGACCAAAATTAAAATAAAATAAAATAAAATGTAGCTCGGCTACATACTCCCCTCTGAACTTCACCAAAATACTTCAAGACTTAGCAGAGTACTCCAATACATTCACGTTATGCAACTTATTAGTTACTCACATTACTGAGAAAATGACCAAGGAGGGCTGCGCAACCCTCCTGGGTACACTTGCCAAAAGAGGTGCCTTTTACACCACCTTACACATTACTCTACAAAGGTAATAAAAAAATATACCTTTGACAAGACAAGGAGTACCTAATATGTATCACTGCTACTGTAATACATGTTCAACCCAAACATTGGATTAAACAACTATCTTATGGTACTTGATGGTTTACAGAGGTTTGTAACTCAAACAGATATTTTCTTCTGGGTCATGTTCTGAATTAGCCTATCTACAGGTTTCATCAGCCTACCCACCCTCGTTCTTATACGGGAGACAACACTGATTGCTGTGCTTGGGGGTCGTCGCTATGGCCTGTCCTATCAACCACATTTGACACACTCCTTGGCCTCTGGCTGGCACTTTCATCCAGATCAGGGTCTTCAAGCTCCTCATCAGCATCCAGACATTCTGATGGCGAATTGGCAGAAGCACTGTCCAGAATCCAACTGGCTGTTCGGTCTTCTGTGACATCTCCCGTCACCACATCCGAAACCCGACTTTGTGTCTGAACATGACTTGACTCAGATGATTCAGTGAATGATGATTCAACATCCTCTTCATTCTCCAAATTAAGTGGAAGAAAGTTGACACACAGGAGGCGGTTGCGATGGACAACCCTTTCATGACCACTGCAAGTGTTCCTTATCCGGTAGGTATGACACCTTGGGTCTCTTGAGACAACCACATACGGTACAGCCTCCCATTTGTCCGACAACTTCTTGCGTGCCCTTTCACATTTGTTTGACAAGACTACTTGGTCTCCCTCAGCGATGTCATGACCTTTGGTCCTTTGGTTGTACAGTTCAGTTTGATAACGCTGACTGGTGACAGCATTGGCCTGGGCAGATGATAATGCTTCTTTTAGCTCCTCCCTCAGTTTGAGGACATATTTATCATAGTCAGCAATGTCACAGTCCCTCTCCACATTGTGGAATATTACGTCAACTGGGAGTCTGGGAATTCTCCCGTACATTAGATAAAACGGGGCATAGCCCGTCGACTCATGGGCGGTGCAGTTGTAGGCGAAAGTCAATGTCTGCAACATTTGGGGCCATTTTTGTTTGGCTCTTGGAGGGAGAGCTCTGATCATGCTTCCCAATGTCCGGTTAAAGCGTTCGACCACACCGTTTCCCATGGGATGATAAGCTGTTGTCCTCGACTTCTTTACCCCAGAGATCAGCAGCAACTCTCGGATCAACTGGCTCTCAAAGTTGGCTCCTTGGTCGGAGTGAATTCTCTCTGGAAAGCCGTAGACACAGAAGTATCGATCCCAGAGTTGACGAGCAACCTGCTTTGCTGACTGATCATGACATGGGAAGGCGTGAGCCATTTTTGTGAAATGGTCAGTGACGACCAGGACATCCACAGTATTTCCATTTGGGATTTCAGCTGACCAAAAGTCAATGCAGACCATCTCGAGAGGGCTTGTTGTTTTGATGCTCTCGAGAGGCGCTCTCCCTTCGGGTTCGGGTGTCTTGCTCACCACACAGCGCTTGCACGACTTGACATATTCACGGACGTCTCGTTCCATGTCAATCCAAAAGAACCTCTGCCTCGCCAGGTATAGAGTCCTATGCTGTCCCTGATGCCCAGCCTCGTCATGGACACCCTGCAGAGCCTGCTTGGCCAGTGATGCAGCCACAACATACTGGTACCGCCTTCTCCCAGTTAGTGAATCTTTGCTCACTCTATATAGGATGCCATCCAACATCTTGAGCTTCTCCCACTGCTTTAGAGTCTTCTGGACTTTGAGAGGCTCTTTAACTCTTTCTCTCCTCGATGGCCTCCTGCCACGTGCCACATAGTGAATGACTCTTGCCAGTATAGTGTCTTCCTGTTGCTTGTCTTGAAGCTCTTTAAGGGAGAAGACGGGTAAGGCACTTTCTCCTGGTGGAACAATCTTATGTACATCATTTACCAGCCAAGAGATCACTCTCCCTTTGGGTCCCTCACCCCACTCAATCTGACCATCCAGGACTGCCGTCACTTCTTCACTGCTCATTGAACTGCATGCCATTTCAGATCCGCCCAGTTTTACCTCTTGGCTGTTGGTACTCAGCCGAAACACATCCTGTATCCTGTCATCCTGAATATGTTGCGCTTCCTCGAGCAGAGCCTCATATGGTTCTGCTATAAGTCTCTTGCTGACCCGTGGCTTGATGAAGGGTTGCCTGCTCAAGGCATCTGCAACGATGTTCTTACTGCCTGGGATATATTGGATACTGAAGTCGTATGGAGCCAACTTCGACACCCACCGCTGTTCACAAGCGTCCAACTTTGGCTTTGTGAGGATGTAGGTTAGCGGGTTATTATCAGTCCAAACAGTGAAGGAGTGTCCCTTCAGCCAATGGCTGAATTTGTCGCACACTGACCACTTGAGAGCGAGGAACTCCAAACGATGGGCTGGATACTTGGTTTGTGAGCGACTCAGGGCTTTGCTTGCGAAGGCTATGGGACGTGCTTTGCTCCCTCCTTCAGGGACTTGAGAGAGGACAGCGCCCAATCCATCCAATGAAGCGTCGATTGAGAGGATGAAAGGGCGACCAAAGTCCGCATGGGCCAACACAACTGAGTTCAACAGAGCAGCCTTTAGTTGGTTGAATGCGTCGCTCTGTTCTTGAGCCCAATCCCCTGGGCTGAGCCTTTTAAAGTGAGAAGCCCGTTTTGCGTTGGCCTTTCCAGTCGCAGCAGCGGTCAGAGAGAACAGGGGCTTCGCCATACTGGAACAGTTTTGTATGAATCTCTGGTAATACATTACCATACCGAGAAAAGACTTAATCTTTTTTGCTAAAGGTGTGACTCCATCCTCCATCATCAAGTCCGCTTCACTTATGTCTGTAATGACTTGTATCTTTTCAGAATCAGTGGAAACCCCATTCTCATCAATGATGTGGCCCAAGAACTTGACACTTCGCCGGAGGAAATGACACTTCTTCGGAGCCAACTTAAGCCCATGTTCTTTCAACCGCTTAAAGACCATTTCGAGTCTTTTGAGGGCTTCCTCTTCATTTGGGGCAAAGACCAAAACATCGTCGAGGTAGCACAGCAGGGTCAAAAAGTTTTGGTCTCCGAAGACACTCATCATGAGGCGCATGAAACTTGCCGGGCTGTTGCACAGGCCTTGGGGTAGTCGGTTGAACTCATGGAGGCCTACTGGTGTAGTGAAGGCAGTAAACTTCTTGTCCTGTTCGTGCATGGGGACATTGTAGAACCCCGATGTCAAGTCCATGGCGCTAAATATGGCATTTCCCCCTAGCGCAGCCAAACAGTCAGCTTGGTGAGGTACTGGATGGGCATCCTTCACGGTGCGTGCATTAAGCCACCGGTAGTCCACACAAATGCGTAGTTCCCCACTCTTTTTCCAAACCAGTACTAATGGCGAGGCCCACTCACTTGACGACTTGCGTATGATGTTCTTCTCCTCCATCTCAGAAAGGACCTCTCTTAGTTTCTGGTATTGGCTTGGTGGGACACGGCGGTATGCTAGTCGGAAGGGGCGCTCATCAGTCAGATGGATTCTGTGGACGAAGTCTTTGGCTAGGCCACAGTCCAGCTTGTCCTTGGAGAACACCTCATCATGCGTCTGTATGAGTTCCACAAGTTGACTCTTCCAATAAGGGGACACTTCACATGAGTGGATGTCTATGTCATTCAATCCAAGATCAGCAAGCTTATCCTGAAGGGCGAGACTTACAGAGGTGTCAGGGACATGGTCAGTGTCTACTCTTACACTTTGGCCTTGTGCTTTTAGCTCCGTGCTGGCGACATAGTCCACTCCAAGGTCAAAGTCTTCAAGTGCCACACATGGTGAAACATCAGCTAACTTCATGTTCCTCCTAAGTGTCACAGGCTTGTCACTCGGGTTCAAAACCTTCACAGGAACCCACCTGTCTCCGCTCATTGACACCACAGTTCTCCCTACCATGACGCTCTTCCGGTTGGAGTGTGATTTGGCTGGTTCCACCAGTATGGTACTTCCCTCTGATATAGGAGCCTTTCCAGGAAGCTTTCCCCACACTATGTGCTCCTGTTTCGGTACCAGTGTCACGGCATTAGTAAGCTTCACATTTCCAATGATGTCTGGGATAATGTCACCTTTCCATCTTGTTATGCCCGAGAGCATGCTCAGGAACTGCTCGATGCCTGGTTCACCAGTAGAGTCAGCTTTACTCATCACGCGCCAATAGCTGGGATCTTGCTTGAATTGGCGTAGCAAGTGTTTCAGCAAATTGGTGCCTACTATCATTTGGTCACGCTGGCCTGGCACGACTAGTGTGGGCACGATTGCTTCTTGTCCGTAGATTTTCAACTTTAACTGGTGAATGCACTTGGGTCGCACATGCACACCACCACAACCCACCAGAAAAATGTCTTCGGTGGACTGGGCACCCTCTGACAGCAACCCTGCCTTGTGGAGCTCCTCTTCTGCTTCTTCACTCATCGTACAAGCCATTGAACCAGTGTCTAGCATGGCATACAGTGCAACTTGGTCATTCACCAGCACATCAGTGTAGAATAGATCATCTGCCTTCTCAAGTTTGTGTATATTCTGGAAAATCATGACACTACCATTCGGTGCAGTCTTGCAGCTCTCTTCATATATTGCATGTATGTCTTCTTCAGTTTTGAGGGTCTGACATGACGCACTCACACTTTGCCCTCCACAATGTGAGCGACTCAGTTTCCCTGGTTGGGTGTGTGGTTCTCTGCTTGGGTTTGGCGTGGAGCAGCCCGTGGGCAATCTCTCCTTGTGTGGCCAGGTTCCAGACACCCAAAGCACCTCTTCTCTTTCATGCAGTGTTCACGTGTGATGTGAGTTTTGTCACCACATACACGGCAAGAAGTGGGGCGTGTCCACTGGGTCGGCTGTTGGACAGGGGAGGCTGCTCTGGCCAAAACGCCTTCTAGCATGCTTAGTACTCGTTCTAAAGCCCCTGCTTCTGAAGTGGTGACTGCACTCACCTTTGTCTGTGTGGAAGGTTCTTGAACACCCGCTCTCGTTGCAGTCAGCTCCTCAACTACAGGTTGACAGGTAGTGGTAGCTGCTGTCACCATTTTGAACTTCTCTGCTCTAATGGCCCTCTTCCTTGCCTGATGCTCCCTCTGGTGCTCATCGATAGCTTCTTGCACCTCCACGGCTGACCATTTGCTGATAGGCTTGCATCGGAACACACTGGAGAGTTCGGGGTTGGGGCAGTTCCTGATGAACATCATAGCAATTTGCGCTGACATGTTCTCCATCTTCTCTCCACTTTTCCGCAGATGCTGGTCAGCGTGCTCGGCTGCTGTATTGAGCCGAACCCAGTAATCCACTGGGTTCTCATTTGCGTCAGACTGTGTAGAATAGAAATCAGCCATCGGTAAGCCAGACATGGGAGAGTCACTGAAGTATCTTCTGAGTATGTCGTATACCACTTCAGGGTGTGTGTTGATATCAGCACTACTCTTCAGCCCCACTTTAATGATACTCTTAGCTCGTCCCAAAAGATGACTGAGGATTTCATCCGCCTGCTCTGTAGTTGGACAATTATTTTTATGCAGGTAAGCGTCCATCATATCTATCCACTCTTGTACGGTGTATTTGTCTGAGCCACCCCCCCTAAACATCGATGGTTCCTTGACAGCTGCATTCACCGTGATGTTCAGTCGAGACAAATCAACTGGGGAGGGCATGGGCTCGAGCGGGGGTGGTGTCATGGGGTGTGGGCAACTTAGAGTGGGGAATGGTGTTTGGTTGGCTAATAAGCGGCTAACAACAGTGTCACCAATGTGGGTTCCCAACTCCCCTAAAAGGTCACGCAATTGTGCCAGGGTGTCATTATTAGCAACGGTGGGAGTGGAAAACATTTGCCTTGCTACAGGGGTACCATCAGGGCTGCTACAGCCTGGCTGCCTAGCTTGCTCTGCAGTCCCTGCTTGCATCCACCCTCTACCCCTCCCAAATGGTGTAAAGTCCATTATATTTCAAACACAATGAATATAACAGTGGAAATATGACGTTAAAATAAAATTTAACTATACAGAGACACGTGGTATAAAGACACTGTACGTGAGGAAACGTAATGATAAATTGTGGAAAAACACAGCCACAGTAAAACAAAATCACTTTTTATCAAAAGTCTCAACGATCAACGGATCCTCTCTGATTGCTGTACGATACGCTTACTTGCTCACAGCATAACCTCGGCGATCTGCAGCAGCTGATCTGAAGAATCCGGGTCACTGCACCATTTTGTAACAGTCAGCGTTCTGCGTTTTGTATTTTCTTAGTGAGGCACACACACCGGAGTTGAATCACGGGGATTTATTCACCTTTTTTTGGAAAAAAACAAAAACAGGGCGTCACACACAGTCCACGGCAAACGGAATCTCTCTCCACAGCTCCGAGCGTCAGTGCTCACTCAAATCAATTATATATGTTTAAATGTGGAAATGGAAATAACAATATTAATAATAATAATAATAATAATAATAATAATAATAATAATAATAATAATAAAGGTAAAAAAAGCATAATAGTCTCAAATAAATTAATTAAATAAAACACAGTATATAAAATATATACTTCAGCAAATAACAATATATATTAAGAAAAAGGATCCTTAAATGTGCAGCAATACACCTCATCTTTCCCACCCACATCAATTATTTTTATATTTTTTATACAATAAACTATGCCAAAAAAACTCATAAGAGACATACCTTTTTTTGGAAAAAAACAAAAACAGGGCGTCACACACAGTCCACGGCAAACGGAATCTCTCTCCACTAAAGAATAAAGAAAAAAATACACACTCATATAAATGCTACAGCGGCACACAAGATGTCCACACAGACACACAGCAGAGCCCCTGACCCGTGCACAAACTCATGAGACAGGAGACCCCACAACAACTGCAGCTAGCAGTAAGCTAACCAAGCTAATCCACACATCCTTTAGCATACAAAAGTTCGTTTTTTTTTCAACAATTCAACAGCCATTCGGGAATTCAACACACATGCACACCAACAAGTCACAAAACAGTGTGCATTCCCACAAAACACTTTTAAAAACGACAACCAAAAAGTTTATAAAAAAAACCAAAGGAGAGAGACATAAACGTGACTTACCAGCTCCGAGCGTCAGTGTTCACTGAAGCTGGTCACAAAGGTGCGACGCCAAATCACCCCCCAGGGAAACAAAAAGGTATGTAACGGAAAATAATAGAGTGGAACTTATTTACAATGAGAAACACTTTTGGGGAAGTTCACAACAAAAAATGTTGTGAATAATTGACCAAAATTAAAATAAAATAAAATAAAATTTAGCTCGGCTACATACTATATATATATATATATATATATATATATATATATATATATATATATATATATATATATATATATATATATATATATATATATATATATATATATATATATGTATATATATATATTAGTGAACACACTACACAACTTGTCTTTTAGTAGTAAGTAAACAAAGACTCCTAATTTAGTCTGCTGACGTCTGCAGTAACATATTGTGTCATTTATCATTCTATTATTTTGTCAAAATTATGAGGGACAAGCGGTAGAAAATTGATTATTAATCCACTTGTTTGTTTACTGTTAATATCTGCTTATTTTCTGTTTTAACATGTTCTATCTACACTTCTGTTAAAATGTAATAATCACTTATTCTTTTGTTGTTTAATACTTTACGTTAGTTTTGAAAGATACCACAAATTTGGGTATTGATCCGATACCAAGTAGTTACAGGATCATACATTGGTCATAATTTTAGTCCTCTTGTGTCCAGGGACATAGTTCTTGAGTTTATAAACGTAATATGAATTATAAAAAAACTAAAAAAAGTTTGATTATAAAAATGATCGATTTAATCATTGTAGTATCGACTAGATACGCTGTTGTACTTAGTATCATTACAGCGGATGTCAGGCGTAGATCCACCCATAGCATTTGTTTACATTGTGAAGCGCCAGCTTGTTAGCTGTGACGCTGGTGAGCTATGGTATCTTCCTACGTTGTGTAGTGAAACATGTTTAGCTATTCCTCATCCTGCAGGGATGATAATTGTAAGAAACGTACTTTATTTGTCGCCCTGGCGGCGAGGATTAGTGATTTAGAAGTAGCTAAAACACTGCGGATGGACGTTAGCCGCTAGCTAGCTAGCCATGTCTTAAAGCGCCTCTTGCTGAACAGCGATTTAATGTTATACCTTCACCTTTATCTTTAGTTTTTAAGCCAAAATGCGTCCGTACTCCCTTTTCTGTCCACACACTGTGTCTGCTTGTAAGTACTCCGTGATTGTGCGCTGCCGAACATGCTCCTCTGCTCGTAAAACCAGCAACGCCACAACGTGACGACGGCACGCCGTCAGGCCCGTTAAAAAAAAAAAAAGACAACCGGGACAACCGTAAAACCCTAATATATATATATATATATATATATATATATATATATATATATATATATATATATATATATATATTTGTTTTTGTTTTTTAAAAACAAAGCTTTGTGTTGCTATTATTGGCTAACTATTGATGGCCACTATAGTCTTCGTACCGTAAAATGTGTTCATCCTCTGGTCACATATGAGACACCAGTCACATGGTTGTCTTACGTCGGCACCGGAAGTAGTAAAATCAGCTGTTCACCTGTGATAAAAAGGGGATAAACGGGGAAGTCCTTTAGCTGCTGCCTTGTTTTATCATACATTACTGGCTTTGCATAAGTCAGTGTTTACTTTTGCACTCACAATATATCAACACAAAATCCGTTCTTTGGAGCAATGTTCACGGACTCTAGTATTTGGCTTGTTAGTGCCCGTCGCAGGCGAGCTATGATGGTCGTGGACTGGTGGTTTAGGGAAAGATTGTCTGATGTTGGATGCAATAAAATGTCCAATGCGTTGCAACAATCAGCCTTAATGGATGAAATGCACGTTTGCGAGACAGGCGGGTGTCGTGGGAGGCTGTGCTCGGTGGTGCGGGGGGGGGGGACCATCTGAAGACAGGAACGAGTAGCATTCATATCAAAAACGTCACAATAATCCAGCACATACAAAATTGTGATCTTTTGTTACACCAAAAGAAAAACACCCCTTATTACGGAAGAAAAAAACAATTTAAGTTTTAATTTCTTCACCAGTTTATCAATAAAAGGTTTAAAAGTGAGGGTGTCATCAATTAAAATACCAAGATATTTACACTATATTGCCAAAAGTATTTGGCCAACCATCCAAATGATGAGAATCAGGTGTCCTAAACACTTGGCCCGGCCACATGTGTATAACATCAAGCACTTAGGCATGGAGACTGTTTCTATAAACATTTGTGAAAGAATGGGCCGCTCTCAGTGATTTCCAGCGTGGAACTGTCATAGGATGCCACCTGTGCAACAAATCCAGTCGTGAAATGTCCTCGTTCCTAAATATTCTAAAGTCAATTGTCGGCTTTATTATAAGAAAATGGAAGAGTTTGGGAACAACAGCAACTCAGTCACGAAGTTGTAGGACATGTAAACTGACAGAGAGGGGTCAGCGGATGCTGAAGCGCATAGTGCAAAGACTTTCTGTACTGTCAGTTGCTACAGAGCTCCAAACTTCATGTGACCGTCCAAATAGCCCACGTACAGTACGCAGAGAGCTTCATGGAATGGGTTTCCATGGCCGAGCAGCTGCATCTAAGCCATACATCACCAAGTCCAATGCAAAGCGTTGGATGCAGTGGTGTAAAGCACGTCGCCACTGGACTCCAGAGCAGTGGAGACACCTTCTCTTTTCCATTTGGCAATCTGATGGACGAGTCTGGGTTTGGAGGTTCCCAGGAGACTGGTACAATTCACTGCGTTGTGCCGAGTGTGAAATTCGGTGGAGGAGGAATTATGGTTTGGGGTTGTTTTTCAGGAGTTGGGCTTGGCCCCTTAGTTCCAGTTAAAGGAACTTTGAATGCTCCAGGATACCAAAACATTTTGGACAATTCCATGCTCCCAACCTTGTGGGAACAGTTTGGAGCGGGCCCTTTCGTCTTCCAATATGACTGTGCACCAGTGCACAAAGCAAGGTCCATAAAGACATGGATGACAGAGTCTGGTGTGGATGAACTTGACTGGCCTGCGCAGAGTCCTGACCTGAACCCGATAGAACACCTTTGGGATGAATTGCAACGGAGACTGAGAGCCAGGCTTTCTCGACTAACATCAGTGTGTGACCTCACCAATGCGCTTTTGGAAGAATGGTCAAAAATTCCTATGAAGACACTCCGCAACCTTGTGGACAGCCTTCCCAGAAGAGTCGAAGCTGTAATAGCTGCAAAAGGTGGACCCACATCTTATTGAACCCTATGGGTTAGGAATGAGATGGCACTTCAAGTTCATATGTGAGTCAAGGCAGGTGGCCAAATACTTTTGTCAATATAGTGTATATTCATGCACCACTTCCATGATATTCCCTTGAAGAGTGGTCCCTAGCAGGGGAGTTTGAGGCACCAGTTTTGCCTTGTCAGCATTGAGAACTATTTTTAAGTAAATAAGGGAATTCTGCACACTCACAAAAGCAGCCTGTTTAATAGATGATCCAAAGCAATAAATTATTGTATCGTCAGCATAAAAATGAAAATTAGCATCTACTTTTGTAAATCATTGACATACAAAATGAACGGTAAATGTGACCTAATGAACAGTAACAAAATTGCGAACAAAAGCCATCATATTTAATACACTGGGTCGTGTTTTCTAAATAATTTTAAAACCAAGGCACCGTATGTTCTGACAGGCCAATAAGAACTAGCCTGCGTTTAGTAATCTTTTTTCCGGGCCAAAGGGACAGAGAGCAACAGCTGATCGTTGGATCTCAGCGTATAAGAGTCTGTACTACTCTGTGTATTCAATGTACAGATGTAAGAGGGCAACAGGCCCAGAAGAGCCTTGCAAATAAAAGTGTACCAATGACACTGTCTCCTAGTACACAGAGAAGGCCATACCACCCGGGAGTACAAGTCACAGTGGTGTGTCATGGCTCAACAGCAGTGGTCACCAACCTTGTCCAGCCCAAGATCCCTGGTCTGAGCAAAAAACAAAGCAAGAGCTACCCCTGTTTTATATGCATTTGTATATAAAACAGAATGTTAAAATTATATATATATATATATATATATATATATATATATATATATATATATATATATATATATATATATATATATATATATATATATATATATATATATGCGATTCAGAATCGATTCTCATTTTTAAAAAATCGTTTGTTTGTTTTTAAATTTATTTATTTAAAAAAAAATGTAATGAATCAATCCAACAAAACAATACACAGCAATACCATAACAATGCAATCCAATTCCAAAACCAAACCCGACCCAGCAACACTCGGAACTGCAATAAACAGAGCAATTGAGAGGAGACACAAACACGACACAGAGCAAACCAAAAGTAGTGAAACAAAAATGGATATTATCAACAACAGTATTAATATAAGTTACAATTTCTACATAGTAGTGATTAAAAATCCCTCATTGACATTATCATTAGACATATATAAAAAATAAAAAAAAGGAACAATAGTGTCACAGTGGCTTACACTTGCATCGCATCTCATAAGCTTGACAACACACTGTCCAATATTTTCACAAAGATAAAATAACTCATATTTTTGGTTCATTTAATAGGGGAAAAGATTCACAGCCCTAATATATATATATATATTAGGGTTTTCCCAATACCAGTATTTTCTAAATAAAGGGGACCACAAAAAATGGCATCATTGGCTTTATTTTAACAAAAAAATCTTCCGGTACATTAAACATGTTTCTTATTACAATCCAAGAACAATTTTGTCCTTAAATAAAATAGTGAACATACTAGACAACTTGTCTTTTGGTAGTAAGTAGGCAAACAAAGGCTTCTACTTAGTCTGCTGACATATGCAGCAACATGTTGTGTCTTTTATCATTTTATTATTTTGTCAAAAATATGATGGATTATTAACCCACTTGTTCATTTACAGTTATTATCTGCTTACTTTCTGTTTCAACATGTTCTATCTGCACTTCTGTTAAAATGTAATAATCACTTATTCTTCTGTTGTTTGACACTTTACATTAGTTTTGGCTGATACTACAAATTTTGATATATCAATCCAATACCAAGTAAATCATTGGTCATAATTAAGGTTCTCCTGTGTCCAGGGACATATTTCCTGAGTTTATAAATAATAATAAAAAAACACAAAACATTGTGATAATAAAAAGAAAAATCTATGTAATCATTGTAGTATCGACTTTATACGGCTCTTGTACTTGGTATCGTTACAGTCGATGTCTGTGTTGACCCACCCATGGCATTTGTTTACATTCAGGAGCGCTAGCTTGCTGTTAGCGGTGAGCTATTGTATCCTCCGACAGTGTGTAGTGAAGCATGTTTAGCTATCCCTTGTCCTGCAGGGATGATACTTGTAAGAAACAGTTTCCTGGCAGTGAGGATTAGTGATTTAGAAGTAGCTAAAACACTGCCGACTGCTAGCTAACGGCTCACAAGAGCAAGAGCTAAGCACGTCTTGCAGAGCGGCGCGTCAGTATCTATGGCTTCAACTTTATCGTTAGGGTTTGAAGCCAAAATGCGTCCGTTCTTCCTTTTTTTTAATCCCTGAGCTGTTTCTGCTTGTAAGTACTCGGTGTGTGTGCGTTGCCCAACATGCGCCTCTGCTTGTTTTACCAGCAATGTCACGACGTGACGACGGTGCGCTGTCATGTCCGGGGGGAAAACAAGTACTGGTATTTTTAGGAAGCAGTATAGTACTGCGGAACATTATCTGTACTAATGTGGACTAGGGTTGTCCCTATACCAATGTTTTGGTACTGGTACAGTACAGGTATAGCGGTTATCTATTGTATCCTCCTACGGTGTGTAGTGAAGCATGTTTAGTTATTCCTCATCCTGCAGAGATGATACTTGTAAGAAACTTACTTTATTTGTAACCATGGAGGCGAGGATTAGTGATTTAAAAGTAGCAAAAACACTGCCGACTGCGGAAGGACGTTAGCCGCAAGCTAACTAGCACCTCTTCCTGAGGGCGTTTCAGTGTTATAACTTCACCTTTATCGTCAGTTTTTAAGCCAAAATGCGTCCGTTTTCCCTTTTCTGTCTACACACTGTGTCCTGCTTGTAAGTACTCTGTGACTGTGCGCTGCCGAACATGCTCCTCTGCTCATAAAAACCAGCAATGTCACGACGCGCCGTCATGCCAGGGAACCGGTACTTTTCAAACGGAGTATAGTACCGTTTTTGATTCATTAGTAACACGATACTATACTAGGCTGACCATATTCTGAAATCCCAAAAAGAGGACACATATATGCGTGCCAAGGCGGGCAGCACGCCAAGGCCGGGACTAGGTGAAAATTTGCCAATGATACTCGAACTTGCTTCATAAGTAATATATTTATTTAAATAAAGCATTTTTTCTGCTATGTTGACAGTAGTGTTGGCGCTAGGAATTTTCAAAATGGGGTCCCAGGGACCCCATCAAATCATATAAATGGGGTCCCACAGTAAATTTTTGGGGTACCACTTTTTTGTAAGCGTTTTGAAAACAAATGACTAATGTATGCATTATCCTGTAATATCTCACATTCTATGTTGTGTTTTGGAAAAAGGTTGTCATAAACGAGCTCTCGCCCTGCACAGCTGTTTTGTGCTTTGTAGTGTCGATATAGGCTTGTAGATCTTTATTTGCCACAGATATACACGTTCCTGCTTTGCACACAGTGCATTCTGCTTCCCATGTGTCACGGCCAGGACCAAAACACAAATACTTTTTCCGCAAATTATCCGTGAAGTTGCATTTACTTTTCGGCATTTCTTGTTTTCATGTCTGTCTCCACTCACTAGCTCTCTCCCTTTGTGTCTCTGCCCCTCCCTCACGAATGTTTCTGCGTGCGCACCTTCACAGCTTGTTTTGTTTAACCCCTTCTTAACTTAACCCTAGAGTCTAGGGTCGGCAACCTTTATCACTCAAAGAGCCATTTTGACGAGTTTCACAGATGAAAGAAAACAATGGGAGCCTCAAAACTCTTTTGAAATTTAAAATGAAATACAGTTTATACAAAGCTTTTTATTGCTTTGTGCTATGTTTAAACCAGGGGTCTCAGACACGTGCCCCGGCCCGCACTTTAATATGACAGTTTAAAGTAGGGATGTGCGTACCGATCCTGTGGTATCGATATATCGATACTCACACGCGACTCATTTGGCATCACTTTTCTGAAAAAAGTATCGATATAAACCAAAAAACGGCGTGTGGGGGGGTGCAAGCATCACTTTCAGATGTTTTTGATTACTTACTTAACTTACTATGTGCTGGGACACCCCTGTACCTGGCAGAGTATAGAGCTGGCCCAGTCACGTGACAGGAGACAGCGAATGAGCGTCGTCAACGTGCAACAGACACACAGCCAGCCGACAGCGATGCAGCCAGGCATATCCAGTGTTGTCCAATTGTTGACTTAAAACAGGCATTGTTTGTTTTTTTTTTAGTAATGTTTACTGAATTTTTTTGTTTAAATGATTATCCTAAATTCAAAAAATTTCCACACAGGGGAATTTACTGTTAGTTGAAAATTGCTTGAGTATTTGAAACAAGATAAGAAAGAGATACAATTTGGAGATTCTTCATCTTTGCATTACAGATTTATTTTTTTCCAAGAAAATCTTGAATATATGATTGAATGTGATTTTGGTTTTAATCTGTAACATGATTTCTTACATTTCGAAAACATTAGCCTATTTCATATTTCATTAATTGCTAATTATATCACAAACTTAAAAAAATAACTGCAGCTTCTTGCAATTCGGATTTGACTGTTAATTGGAAAGCCCTAATATTTAATTATTATTATATGTAATATATAGTTATTATTATATCAATCAATCAATCAATGTTTATTTATATAGCCCTAAATCACAAGTGTCTCAAAGGGCTGTACAAGCCCCAACAACATCCTCGGTACAGAGCCCACATACGGGCAAGGAAAACTCACCCCAGTGGGACGTCAATGTGAATGACTATGAGAAACCTTGGAGAGGACCGCATATGTGGGTAACCCCCCCCCCCCCCTCTAGGGGAGACCGAAAGCAATGGATGTCGAGTGGGTCTGACATAATATTGTGAAAGTCCAACACATCAGCGAAAGTCCAGTCCATAGTGGGGCCAGCAGGAACCATCACGAGTGGAGACGGGTCAGCAGCGTAGAGATGTCCCCATCTGATGAACAGGCTAGCGGTCCACCCCGGGTTTGGAGCAGAGTAGAAAAGAAAAGAAAAGAAACGGCAGATCAACTGGTCTAAAAAGGGAGTCTATTTAAAGGCTAGAGTATACAAATGAGTTTTAAGACGAGACTTAAATGCTTCTACTGAGGTAGCATCTCTAACTTTTACCGGGAGGGCATTCCATAGTATTGGAGCCCGAATAGAAAACGCTCTATAGCCCGCAGACTTTTTTTGGGCTCTGGGAATCACTAATAAGCCGGAGTTCTTTGAACGCAGATTTCTTGCCGGGACATATGGTACAATACAATCGGCAAGATAGGCAGGAGCTTGACCGGGTAGTATTTTATACGTAAGTAGTAAAACCTTAAAGTCGCATCTTAGGTGCACAGGAAGCCAGTGCAGGTGAGCCATATAGGCGTATAGCGTATAGGCGTAACATGATCAAACTTTCTTGTTTTTGTCAAAAGTCTAGCAGCCGCATTTTGTACCATCTGTAATCTTTTAATGCTAGACATAGGGAGGCCCGCAAATAAAACGTTACAGTAATCGAGACGAGATGTAACGAACGCGTGGATAATGATCTCAGCATCGCTTGTTGACAAAATGGGACAAATTTTAGCGATATTACGGAGATGAAAGAAGGCCGTTTTAGTAACACTCTTAATGTGTGACTCAAACGAGAGAGTTGGGTCGAAGATAATACCCAGATTCTTTACCGAGTCGCCTTGTGTAATTGTTTGGTTGTCAAATGTTAAGGTGGTATTATTCTCAGTGGCCTAGTGGTTAGAGTGTCCGCCCTGAGATCGGTATTAAATCACCAAAATGATTCCCGGGCGCGGCGCCGCTGCTGCCCACTGCTCCCCACTGCTCCCCAAGGGGATGGGTCAAATGCAGAGGACAAATTTCACCACATCTAGTGTGTGTGTGACAATCATTGGTACTTTAATCTTAATCTTAATTAAATAGATGTCGGTGTTGAGCAGGACCGATAATCAGCATTTCCGTTTTCTTAGCGTTGAGTTGCAAAAAGTTAGCGGACATCCATTGTTTAATTTCATTAAGACACGCCTCCAGCTGACTACAATCCGGCGTGTTGGTCAGCTTTAGGGGCATGTAGAGTTGGGTGTCATCAGCATAACAGTGAAAGCTAACACCGTATTTGCGTATGATGTCACCTAGCGGCAGCATGTAAATACTAAAGAGTGCAGGGCCAAGAACCGAACCCTGGGGAACTCCGCACGTTACCTTAACATAGTCAGAGGTCACCTTGTTATGGGAGACACACTGCATCCTGTCAGTAAGATAAGAGTTAAACCAAGACAAGGCTAAGTCTGTCATCCCAATACGCGTTTTGATACGCTCTAATAACATATTATGATCAACAGTATCGAAAGCGGCGCTAAGATCAAGAAGCAGCAACATAGATGAAGCATCAGAATCCATCGTTAGCAATAGATCATTAGTCATTTTTGCGAAGGCTGTCTCCGTAGAGTGATTTGCCCTGAAACCGGACTGAAAAGGTTCACAGAGATTGTTAGACGCTAAGTGTTCATTTAGCTGCTGTGCTACAATTTTTTCGAGGATTTTCGAGATAAACGGAAGGTGGGACACTGGCCGGTAGTTTACAAGGAGATCAGGATCGAGGTTAGGTCTTTTGAGTAGAGGATGAATAACCGCTTTTTTGAATGCTAGGGGAACAGTACCAGAGGAAAGTGATAAGTTTATAATATTTAACACTGATGGACCTAGTAATACAAAAAGCTCCTTGATAAGTTTCCCAGGAATTGGGTCAAGTAAACATGTTGTTTGTTTTGTCCCATTTACACATTTTGACAATTCCTCCAATGTTATTTCATCAAAGAGAGAGAAACTATTTTGGAGGGTGGTATCCGTCGTATATACAGTCGTTCATCCATCCATCCATTTTCTACCGCTTATTCCCTTCGGGGTCGGGGGTAGAACCCAGTTGTAGCTGATATGCATTGTCTTTAATCTCTTTTCTAATGACTTCAATTTTCTTATTAAAGAAATTCATAAAGTCATCTGCTGAGTGGGTGGAGCTACTGGGAGAAGTCCCTTGTTGGGTTAGCGATGCTACTGTACTAAACAGAAATTTAGGATCATTTTTGTTGAGGTGGATGAGATTTGAGTAATATTTAGCTTTAGCTGAGGTAAGCATGCGTTCATAAGTTATTAAACTATCACACCATGCTTGATGGAAAACCTCAAGTTTAGTCGCACACCATTTGCGTTCCAGCTTTCTACATGATAATTTCTGGGCTTTAGTTTCTTCTGTAAACCATGGGGTACGCCTTTTAGGGGCCCTTTTTAGCTTTAGCGGTGCTACAATATCAATGGTGTCGCGCAGGGCGTCATTAAAGTTGTTAGTGAGGTTATCAATAGAGCCCACATAATTTGGGAATGGTGCCATTACCGCAGGCAGTAGGTCAGTAAGAGTCGTCGTTGTGGCAGCATTAATGTTGCGGCTGCTATAGTAGTTATTATTATTATTATTAGTTTGTTGACAATGAGCCAGAACTTCGAATTTTATAAGGTAATGATTGGACATTACTTTAGTGTACGGGAGTATCGTAACTTTAGAGGTGGTGACACCCCTGACAAGCACTAGATCTATCGTATTACCGTTGCGATGCGTGGGTTAATTTATTATTTGTGTAAGACCACAGCTATCAATTATAGTCTGGAGCGCCACGCATGGAGGGTCCGATGGGGTATTCATATGGATATTAAAGTCCCCCATTATGATTATATTGTCGGCGTGCATCACTAGATCAGCAACAAACTCTGAGAATTCAATGACGAAGTCCGAATAGGGCCCAGGGGGGCGGTAGATAACAGCCAGGTGGAGAGGCAGCGGTGTGACAAACCTCAAAGTGAGCACCTCAAACGAGTTATATTTATTATTTAGGTTAGGTGTAAGATTATAGTTTTCATTGTATATTAGTGTGACACCCCCTCCCCTTTTAAGAGGTCGGGCAACATGTGTATTGGTATAGTTAGGAGGAGAATCGCTCTACACTCCCAAGAGCGTTAGCATAGCCGCTGCATTCCCATGCGCCGCCATCTTGCCAAAAACAGTGTCAGTCACTGATTCTAGTGATCCGTACTGTCAAAAGAACTGCAGAAGAGATTCGGTACACATACTGAACTGGCCACCGTGTGGCGTTGTCAGTCACTTATTCTAGTGGCCAGTTCAGTACGTGTACCGAATCTCTTTTGCAGTTCTTTTAACAGTACGAATCACTAGAATCAGTGACTGACAACGCCACACGGTGGCCAGTTCAGTATGTGTACCGAATCTCTTCTGCAGTTCTTTTGACAGTACGAATCCCTAGAATCAGTGACTGACAACGCCACACGGTGGCCAGTTCAGTACGTGTACCGAATCTCTTCTGCAGTTCTTTTGACAGTACGAATCACTAGAGTCAGTGACTGACAACACCACACTGTGGCCGCAGTTCAGTACGACGTGTACCGAATCACTTCTGCAGCAGCAGTACAGTTTAATTGCAAATCAGCATTATTATAATGATGATGATAGCTACTAAACAACAACAACAACAACA
Source organism: Entelurus aequoreus (assembly GCF_033978785.1). Taxonomy (NCBI): domain Eukaryota; kingdom Metazoa; phylum Chordata; class Actinopteri; order Syngnathiformes; family Syngnathidae; genus Entelurus; species Entelurus aequoreus. The sequence continues at coordinate 80,998,098 of NC_084731.1, read as the reverse complement.
GTTGCAGTATAATGGATAATTATAATAATAATAATATGAATCAGAATTGATCCCCAAGGAGACATTTATTTTTGTTACAATAACTGTGTAAATAATAGCCTATGTATGTGTACATACATTAGTTATTATTTTTATTTTAAATCTTCTCAAAACAACCTGCCCTACACGTTACCCTCCGCCCCTCCCCCTCGCGTCGCTGCTGCTCAGCCTGCACGGATTTTCTTTAACTTTATGTGTTGAGATAATGGGGACGTGTGTTTGTTGTCATGTGGCTTGAGTCAACATTAGCTGTTAGCTTGGAGAATGAATGGAGAACGGATGCCAATGGCATGAAACACATCCCCGTGACGGGGGGAAAGTCACTCGCGGCATTGGGGCAAGCAGAGCAGAGAGCGAGAGCGTTGACGTTCACTGAGTGATTCATGTCGTTAATCCGCGGTGAACGAATCGTTCACTCAGTCCCTCCCCCCGCCCTCTCATTGGCTGCGTCGTTCGCCGACGTCGAGGGTTTAGTGAGTCACAGAATGCGCCAGTTCCACTCATACCGGCATGGTCGCGGCGGAGCTCAACTGAACTGAGAAAGGAACGAATCAGTTCATGAAGTGATTCGGTTCAGTACGTTCACTCAAAAGATTTGTTCTTTCGAACGAATCGTTCGTGAACGACACAACACTACAGAAGATGCATTCAACATGTGGCAGAGCAGGTACGCTGTTTAAGCAGGCTGTAGAGGGTGCTAAAGGCAGTGCCATCACACCCAAATTTCGGGTGTCTCCCGGGAAAAGTGGGAGTATTGGCAACTATGACGCTGTTGAATGCCATTCATGTAAATCTCGCGGGCTGCACTAACTTTAAACTAGGGATGGGCGATACTACACTTTTAGGATTCGATACGATACCGATACTTTTTCTTGCATTTTCATCGATACCGATACCAATAATTTCTTATTGGCAATTTTTTGTCAGTCACAAATATTATTACTATTGTTATTATTTAAGACAAATCACAAGACAAATACAGACCGTTTATACCACATTTATTATGGTCAATATATAATAAAAGTAAAATTAAAATAAATAACATAAATATGAAAAATAAATTAAATATTATATTGGCAAAATGGCGGCGCATGGGAATGCAGCGGCTATGTTAACGCTCTTGGGAGTGTAGAGCGATTTGGCAATAAACACCCGTCATTTCTGTCAATTTCATGGCTGGCTCAAAGCGTGAACACTCTGTGATCACATACGACCGACAGACAATTCTGGATGTGGATGGATCGGGTCGTTATAGACTGAAAGATGCATGTACAGTGGACCTCCTCGCTAGCATGGGAATACTTCGTGGGCTACATCGAGCGGCCTTTGTAGCAGCGGAGTCAAGTGCTAGCGGTGACCGCCAATGGAGACGACATAAGCGGTGTAAACGGAAGCAGAAGCGGGGATGCCGAGCTGGGCTAACAACAAAGAGAAAAGCTAACCAAAGAAGCGTGGAGTCTCCGGGTAAGAAGCCATTTAAACTAGAACTAGCCGGCGTCAGGCTGGATAATCCCTGCACACATAGCAATTCTCTTAGAATAAAACACAACTCACATAATGTTTTTTCTTTTGTGACCGTGTCAGAGGCAGACATACATTGTACTGAGGTAGCTAACTATGATGCGTTCAGTTTATTGCAACATCAAGCAAACAATCTGAATATCCCCGTCGTATCAATTCCTAGATATGGTCGAAACTATTTAAAGTGCAATACGCATAATAAACGCAACATTATTAATATTGCTACTTCGGATAATTTCAACAAACAATCCTCAAAACAGCCCACTACCTATAATATGGGCTTTTTAAACATAAGATCATTATCTTCCAAAACGCTATCAGTTAATGAAGTCATTAGAGACAACAAACTTGACGTCGTTGGTCTCGCCGAGACCTGGCTCAAACCAGACGATTTTTTTGCGCTAAATGAGTCTTCTCCTCCTGGCTATACCAATACACATGTTGCCCGACCTCTTAAAAGGGGAGGGGGTGTCGCACTAATATACAATGAAAACTATAATCTTACACCTAACCTAAATAATAAATATAACTCGTTTGAGGTGCTCACTTTGAGGTTTGTCACTGCTGCCTCTCCACCTGGCTGTTATCTACCGCCCCCCTGGGCCCTATTCGGACTTCATCAGTGAATTCTCAGAGTTTGTTGCTGATCTAGTGACGCACGCCGACAATATAATCATAATGGGGGACTTTAATATCCATATGAATACCCCATCGGACCCTCCATGCGTGGCTCTCCAGACTATAATTGATAGCTGTGGTCTTACACAAATAATAAATTAACCCACGCATTGCAACGGTAATACGATAGATCTAGTGCTTGTCAGGGGTGTCACCACCTCTAAAGTTATGATACTCCCGTACACTAAAGTAATGTCCGATCATTATCTTATAAAATTCGAAGTTCTGACTCATTGTCAACAAACTAATAATAATAATAATAACTACTATAGCAGCCGCAACGTTAATGCTGCCACAACGACGACTCTTACTGACCTACTGCCTGCGGTAATGGCACCATTCCCAAATTATGTGGGCTCTATTGATAACCTCACTAACAACTTTAATGACGCCCTGCACGACACCATTGATATTGTAGCACCGCTAAAGCTAAAAAGGGCCCCTAAAAGGCGTACCCCATGGTTTACAGAAGAAACTAAAGCCCAGAAATTATCATGTAGAAAGCTGGAACGCAAATGGTGTGCGACTAAACTTGAGGTTTTCCATCAAGCATGGTGTGATAGTTTAATAACTTATAAACGCATGCTTACCTCAGCTAAAGCTAAATATTACTCAAATCTCATCCACCTCAACAAAAATGATCCTAAATTTTTGTTTAGGACAGTAGCATCGCTAACCCAACAAGGGACTTCTCCCAGTAGCTCCACCCACTCAGCAGATGACTTTATGAATTTCTTTAATAAGAAAATTGAAGTCATTAGAAAAGAGATTAAAGACAATGCATATCAGCTACAACTGGGTTCTACCCCCGACCCCGAAGGGAATAAGCGGTAGAAAATGGATGGATGGATGGATGGACGACTGTATATACGACGGATACCGCCCTCCAAAATAGTTTCTCTCTCTTTGATGAAATAACATTGGAGGAATTGTCAAAATGTGTAAATGGGACAAAACAAACAACATGTTTACTTGACCCAATTCCTGGGAAACTTATCAAGGAGCTTTTTGTATTACTAGGTCCATCAGTGTTAAATATTATAAACTTATCACTTTCCTCTGGCACTGTTCCCCTAGCATTCAAAAAAGCGGTTATTCATCCTCTACTCAAAAGACCTAACCTCGATCCTAATCTCCTGGTAAACTACCGGCCGGTGTCCCACCTTCCGTTTATCTCGAAAATCCTCGAAAAAATTGTAGCACAGCAGCTAAATGAACACTTAGCGTCTAACAATCTCTGTGAACCTTTTCAGTCCGGTTTCAGGGCAAATCACTCTACGGAGACAGCCCTCGCAAAAATGACTAATGATCTATTGCTAACGATGGATTCTGATGCTTCATCTATGTTGCTGCTTCTTGATCTTAGCGCCGCTTTCGATACTGTTGATCATAATATGTTATTAGAGCGTATCAAAACGCGTATTGGGATGACAGACTTAGCCTTGTCTTGGTTTAACTCTTATCTTACTGACAGGATGCAGTGTGTCTCCCATAACAATGTGACCTCGGACTATGTTAAGGTAACGTGCGGAGTTCCCCAGGGTTCGGTTCTTGGCCCTGCACTCATTAGTATTTACATGCTGCCGCTAGGTGACATCATACGCAAATACGGTGTTAGCTTTCACTGTTATGCTGATGACACCCAACTCTACATGCCCCTAAAGCTGACCAACACGCCGGATTGTAGTCAGCTGGAGGCGTGTCTTAATGAAATTAAACAATGGATGTCCGCTAACTTTTTGCAACTCAACGCTAAGAAAACGGAAATGCTGATTATCGGTCCTGCTCAACACCGACATCTATTTAATAATACCACCTTAACATTTGACAACCAAACAATTAAACAAGGTGACTCTGTAAAGAATCTGGGTATTATCTTCGACCCAACTCTCTCGTTTGAGTCGCACTTTAAGAGTTACTAAAACGGCCTTCTTTCATCTCCGTAATACCGCTAAAATTCGTCCCATTTTGTCCACAAGCGATGCTGAGATCATTATCCATGCGTTCGTTACATCTCGCCTCGATTACTATAACGTTTTATTTTCGGGCCTCCCTATGCCTAGCATTAAAAGATTACAGATGGTACAAAATGCGGCTGCTAGACTTTTGACAAAAACAAGAAAGTTTGATCATATTACGCCTATACTGGCTCACTTGCACTGGCTTCCTGTGCACCTAAGAAGCGACTTTAAGGTTTTACTCCCTACGTATAAAATACTACACGGTCAAGCTCCTGCCTATCTTGCCGATTGTATTGTACCATATGTCCCGGCAAGAAATCTGCGTTCAAAGAACTCCGGCTTATTAGTGATTCCCAGAGCCCAAAAAAAGTCTGCGGGCTATAGAGCGTTTTCTATTCGGGCTCCAATACTATGGAATGCCCTCCCGGTAAAAGTTAGAGATGCTACCTCAGTAGAAGCATTTAAGTCTCATCTTAAAACTCATTTGTATAGTCTAGCCTTTAAATAGACTCCCTTTTTAGACCAGTTGATCTGACGTTTCTTTTCTTTTCTTTTCTACTCTGCTCCAAACCCGGGGTGGACCGCTAGCCTGTCCATCAGATGGGGACATCTCTACGCTGCTGACCCGTCTCCACTCGGGATGGTTCCTGCTGGCCCCACTATGGACTGGACTTTCGCTGATGTGTTGGACTTTCACAATATTATGTCAGACCCACTCGACATCCATTGCTTTCGGTCTCCCCTAGAGGGGGGGGGTGGGGGGTTACCCACATATGCGGTCCTCTCCAAGGTTTCTCATAGTCATTCACAAACATTGATTGATTGATTGATTGACAACGCCACACGGTGGCCAGTTCAGTACGTGTACCGAATCTCTTCTGCAGTTCTTTTGACAGTACGGATCACTAGAATCAGTGACTGACAACGCCACACGGTGGCCAGTTCATTACGTGTACCGAATCTCTTCTGCAGTTCTTTTGACAGTACGGATCACTAGAATCAGTGACTGACAACGCCACACGGTGGCCAGTTCAGTACATGTACCGAATCTCTTCTGCAGTTCTTTTGACAGTAAGGATCACTAGAATCAGTGACTGACAACGCCACACGGTGGCCAGTTCTGTACGTGTACCGAATCTCTTCTGCAGTTCTTTTGACAGTACGGATCACTAGAATCAGTGACTGACAACGCCACACGGTGGCCAGTTCAGTACGTGTACCGAATCACTTCTGCAGCAGCAGTACAGTTTAATTGCAAATCAGCATTAGTATAATGATGATGATAGCTACTAAACAACAACAACAACAACAGTTGCAGTAGAATGGATAATAATAATAATAATAATAATATGAATCAGAATTGATCCCCAAGGAGAAATTTATTTTTGTTACAATAACTGTGTAAATAATAGCCTATGTATGTGTACATACATTAGTTATTATTTTTATTTTAAATCTTCTCAAAACAGCCTGCCCTACACGTTACCCTCCGCCCCACCCCCTCGCGTCGCTGCTGCTCAGCCTGCACGGATTTTCTTTAACTTCATGTGTTGAGATAATGGGGACGTGTGTTTGTTTTCATGTGGCTTGTGTCAACATTAGCCGTTAGCTTGGAGAATGAATGGAGAACGGATGCCAATGGCATGAAACATATCCCCGCGACGGGGGGAGAATCACTCGCGGCATTGGGGCAAGCAGAGCAGAGAGCGAGAGCGTTGACGTTCACTGAGTGATTCATGTCGTTAATCCGCGGTGAACGAATCGTTCGCTCAGTCCCTCCCCCCGCCCTCTCATTGGCTGCGTCGTTCGCCGACGTCGAGGGTTCAGTGTGTCACAGAATGCGCCAGTTCCACTCATACCGGCATGGTCGCGGCGGAGCTCAACTGAATTGAGAAAGGAACGAATCAGTTCATGAAGTGATTCGGTTCAGTACGTTCACTCAAAAGATTCGTTCTTTCGAACGAATCGTTCGCGAACGACACAACACTACCGGACACACCCGCAAAAGAGGACATGTCCGGGGAAAAGAGGACGTATGGTCAGCCTATACTATACTAGCACCGACGTATGGTCAGCCTATACTATACTAGCACCGGTATACCCTACAACCCTAGTATGGACATACACTGGTAGATGCTAGCCGCCTCTTTTAGTTGGGGTACCAAATATAAACAGGTATTAGCCAATTAGGATCTTTTTTTTTTGGCATTGACATTGGCGGACCATGTACTTTTTCACAGAAATCTAACGATACTGATCCGTGGCCGATAATCATATTTGTTAGAAATATTGTTCATGCTGGGGATGTGATTATATTTTTTTTGCACATACCAAAACGCCGACAGTGACTGCAAATTGACGGTATTTAAACTCCACACGCACCTCTTTGAGTTTTTTTGAGCAGAGCTCATAAAAAGGCGGGTTTAAACTGAGGTGTCCACCACTTCAAAAAGGTTGACATCTACTGCTTACAAAACGCCGCCCGGCTGGAAAGGATGTGGCGCCACTGAGTGTGTTCAGCATGCGTGTGTGGGTGAGAGAATGCAAGCTTGACATCGCTGGGCAAATTAACATTAATAACCCTGTTTGATTCTGAATAAAAGGAGTAAACAAATGCCCACATGTGCACCTGGCCTCACAAGCAGATGGGCTCACTGCAGGCCAGTTGCTGACGAGAGTTTGCTGCACAATCACAGAGGACTTCATTCTTTCTGAGTGCCGTCCAAGGCGATGGCAGGGACCTCAGCTCGGCCTGGCTAACACACAAATACTCCCGCTTTTCTTTATTTCTTTTTATTAGCAGATGCCGAAACCTGATTTAAACCCCTGTTTTAGGCACAATGACGTTATGGCTGTGCCTTGATTTTGAGGTCTCAAGGGCAGATTTTGAGCAGAGAAAATTTTATTTTGCAAGCACGTACATGCTATTTTGGGAAGAAAGCAGCTGAGGTAGGCTGCGGCACCCCCCGCGACCCCAAAAGGGACAAGCGGTATAAAATGGATGGATTAAACTCAAGTGAAACATAAAATTGTTGGAGCTAATATCAATCAGTGGCCTTCTGTGCTGGTCGAACATAACCAGAAATCATGATTATAATTAAAGACAAAAGTCATGTTTAATTTACTTTCCCTAAATATCTAAAAGTATTCATATTCTCTTCATGTCATATTATGCTCCTTCCAGTGCTGTTTTTATCCAATCAGAATTCAGCTAGCTTATGTTGCCATGCCGTACCAAATCTGCCGGGGGCCTTCAGAATCAACACTGCGGGCGTCTGTGCACTGTAAGTGAACGGGCACATACAGTTGAGAGATAATTGCGATAGCCAATCAGATCACGAGTTGTTGCTAGTAAGGCCTTCTAGCTGGCCTAAGGTTGAACGTGACATTTACGCATCCTGTGATTGGATACTCACTGGTTTGAGCCGCGGTGGTGCTATGCAGATCAGCAGAGCCACACTCGGGGCCGTTAGCGGACGAATTTGAGAACACATACAGTTGATAGACAGTTGTGATAGCCAATCAGATCACAAGTTGTTGACAGTAGCCTACAGTCGTGATCAAAAAATAACATAATGTCATGGCTGTCTTGAGTTTCCAATCATTTCTACAACTCTTATTTTTTTGTGATAGAGTGATTGGCACACATACTTGTTGGTCACAAAAAAACATTCATGAAGTTTGGTTGAAGTTTTATGAATTTATTATGGGTCTACTGAAAATGTGAGCAAATCTGCTGGGTCAAAAGTATACATACAGCAATGTTAATATTTGGTAACATGTCCCTTGGCAAGTTTCACTGCAATAAGGCACTTTTGGTAGCCATCTACAAGCTTCTGGTTGAATTTTTGACCACTCCTCTTGACAAAATTGGTACAGTTCAGCTAAATTTGTTGGTTTTCTGACATGGACTTGTTTCTTCAGAATTGTCCACACGTTTAAGTCAGGACTTTGGGAAGGCCATTCTAAAACATTAATTCTAGCCTGATTTAGCCATTCCTTTACCACTTTTGACGTGTGTTTGGGGTCATTGTCCTGTTGGAACACCCAACTGCGCCCAAGACCCAACCTCCGGGCTGATGATTTTAGGTTGTCCTGAAGAATTTGGAGGTAAATCTCCTTTTTTATTGTCCCATTTAAAGCACCAGTTCCATTGGCAGCAAAACAGGCCCAGAGCATAATACTACCACCACCATGCTTGACGGTAGGGATGGTGTTCCTGGGATTAAAGGCCTCACCTTTTCTCCTCCAAACATATTACTGGGTATTGTGGCCAAACCGCTCAATTTCTGTTTCATCTGACCACAGAACTTTCCTCCAGAAGGTCTTATCTTTGTCCATGTGATGTCAGATGAAACAAAAAGTGAGCTTGTGGATGGCTACCAAAAGCGCCTTATTGCAGTGAAACTTGCCAAGGGACATGTAACCAAATATTAACATTGCTGTATGTATACTTTTGACCCAGCAGATTTGGTCACATTTTCAGTAGACACATAATAAATTAATATAAGAACCAAACTTCAGGAATTTTTTTTGTGACCAACTAGTATGTGCTCCAATCACTCTATCACAAAAAAATAAGAGTTGTAGAAATGATTGGAAACTCAAGACAGCCATGACATTATGTTCTTTACAAGTGTATGTAAACTTTTGATCGCTACTGTATCTAGGTAGCCTGATGTTAACGAGACTGTGATTGGATACTCACTTGTCATTCCAAAGTGAGTATCCAATCACAAGTTGCAATTTACTAAAGAAGGAAGTGTGCCGTAGCCATACCGGGCTAGCAGAGAAATCACAGATACTCACTTTTTTAACCCACAAAGAAGGAGAACAAAACGTTGATTAGGTGGCGTATAATTGCAAGGCCATTTTCAAGAAGGATATTTAAAGAGAAACTACATCTTGTGTGACGATGTCGGCCAACCCCGGAAGCTAACTCAGCTGTCTCGGCGTTGAAATGGGGAAATTCACTTCCACTCCAATCAACTGACCACGAGCAGTACCACTGGCTTATACGGCGTCGAATGGGTGCTACAGATTGTGAGTTCAAATATTTAATTTATTTTATTTTTTCACGTTTAAATTTTTTTGCTATTTTAATTTTGACAGTACCACATAAGATATGTTTTAATTGCTGACGCGGGTTTATTGATTTTTAAAAGCGCCAGAAAATAACCCGTTTTGTACACTGTTGAGGTGTTTCAATGCACAGTAGTGCGTAAATGTGTTCCTGTATAGCAGTGGTTCTCAAACTTTTTTTGTCATCCCCCACTTTGGACAAGGGGGAGTTTTCAAGCCCCACCTGCCCCCATCGCCCCAACAGAACGCTAATGCCAAGCTTAACATTTTCAAGTTTATTGAACATCAAGTAACATCAAGTTGTATACATTCAAACTCAATAACATAAAATAACATCAAGTTCAATAATAAATAAAATAACTGTGCAGCTGTGGTATAACTTGCATCAAGATCAATAATAAATAAAATAACTTGCATCAAGTTCAATAATAAATAAAACAAAAGTGTTATAACTTGCATCAAGTTCAATAATAAATCAAATAAAAGTGTTATAACTTGCATCAAGTTCAATAATACATCAATTAACTTGCATCAAGTTCAATAATAAATCAAATAAAAGTGTTATAACTTGCATAAAGTTCAATAATAAATCAAATAACTTGCATCAAGTTCAATAATAAATCAAATAAGTGTTATAACTTGCATCAAGTTCAATAATAAATCAAATAAAAGTGTTATAACTTGCATCAAGTTCAATAATAAATCAAATAAAAGTGTTATAACTTGCATCAAGTTCAATAATAAATCAAATAAAAGTGCCACTTTGCTATCTTTGCAAAAAAAAAAAGGAGGAGCTATGCATTTGGCAAGACAGGGCGGTGAACATGAGTTTTACAGTACTCCAGCATTAGTGGCTGCAATGAGCCTGTTTTGCACTGCACAGCTTTTCAAATGGGGGTTGCAGGCTTGACACTGACACTCTTAAGTCATGCTCAATGTTCAGCTGAGACCTGTACTTCGTTTTGAGTGAAGCAACAGCTGAAAAGCCTATCTCACACAGATAAGATGTGGCAAAGGGGAGAAGAATGGACACAGCTCCGCTTAGCCCCGCCCCCATTAGTTACTGTTGCTATGTCTGTCAAACTTTCGCTCCTACCTAGAAATTTAAAGCCTACGGGAAAAATAAGTAATTTACATTTATTTATATAGCAGATTTCACAGACAGAATCACAAAGTGATTTACAGTGTGTATAGAAAATGAAAGCATAGTAAAAAAAAAAATCTAAGAATATAACAAAATTTAAAAAATGTAAAGTGAAAGTCCTCCCGTTCCTCGCGCCCCACCTGTCATGTCTCTATTCCCTACCAGTGGGGCACGCCCCACACTTTGAGAAACACTGATGTATAGTATTTCTCCAGCAATGGTCAGGTGGTGACATAAAGTAATCATGGAAGTCGGACATCGCAGAAGGCCTAGGTGGGAAACGCACGACCTGCCACTGATACCAATCAATCGATATTGTTTAAATAACCAGGTGAAAACTCGTTGAGATTAAAATCTTGGCCAAGAGGGCAGCAATACAGAAACAGTCACACACCACAGTTGAAAATATAAATTAGCTAACGCATTAACATAAAAACATGCAATTGGTGTAAAAAAAATATATAAACTGTTTCAGTAAAAACCTTTTTCTTTAAAGTACAATGCCCTAAAGCAGTGGTCGGGGTACCGGTACCCGCCTGTCCCACTAAACACACCCATAAGCTTGTTTATAGATGTACAATATAACTCCTCCTTGTTATATTTGTTATAACTTTGTGACATAATATCATGCACATTAATGAACATATAAAATATAAATGTGACAGGTTGTAGCCAAAGGCTGATTTTCATCTGCATCTCATTGCAAAGAAACATGCCCAGGGCTCCCACTATTTCAGCGTTATAGTGAGTCGTATTTTTCATTCACTTATTTTTGCTGTATTCATCTGGCACAAGTGGGAAGCCGGCGTCTGAAAATAATGCCTACATTAAACCGGTCCGCGGTGCAAAAAAGGTTTGGGACCACTACCCTAAAGAATTGGTTTCTCAAGCCTTTAAAATGGCCTGAAATTTCCCCTAAAGTGATCTGCTCAGATTACCTTGGGTCCTCTTGCAAGTCATTCCATGATGGGTATAAATGTATTCTGTGCTTAATTAATGTGCCTGCATGTTTTTACGAGCAATAATTAGCGTATTTTTCGGACTATAAGCTGCATCCACTAAATTTTAGCCGCACCGGACTATAAACCGCAAATATATACGTGGTGAAATAAATGAGATATTTACATAGAAAGATTTTGTAAATACCTGACTTGTTTCCAAACGGTGTCCGTAACATGGCAGTAAAACGGGTGATCAAACAAAACAGAAAAGTCATTGATGTCTTTAACCGTCCTTTATTTTTTATTAAGGTTCAAGATGTTTTATCAGGATTCTTCTTCCCTGTACTTTGTAAACACTTTGAGTTTGAACAGGTTTTTTTTAAAGTAGATAATTTCAGTACATTGCTTTCCGGCAGGCACAAGACATTGAAACAACGTTGAGAACTTGTTGAATTAGGTCCTGACGTTGAGCAACTCAAACAACACGCGCTTTCTGACAAGCTTTAATCAATGTCAGGTTGTGACTTTGATTTGACCATTGAAATTTGGTCATTTTTCTAGCAATAATCTACAACAGAAATACGACGATGAAACAACATGCTTTTTAACTACATGTATTCAATGTCAGGTTGTGACGTTGATTTGACATTTCCCAACCAAAAACGTGGATCCAACGTTGCACCTCAACAATGTCTCAATTTACAAATACAACTATTTTTCAACGTTGTTTCCATGTCAGTTTTAAAGGACGTTTACAGTACAGGCCAAAACTTTGTACACACCTTCTCATTCAATGCGTTTTCTTTATTTTCATGACTATTTACATTGTAGATTGTCACTGAAGGCATCAAAACTATGAATGAACACATGTGGAGTTATGTACTTAACAAAAAAAGGTGAAATAATTGAAAACATGTGTGGAGGGAGGCGTGGCCAGCGCTACCTGTGGGAGCGGAGATCGCCGCCCCTGTCCAGGGTGCTGAGGACAGCGGGCTGAGACAGGGGCGTGTCAGGGCCGGCTTTTGAAACACAGCTGAACAGGTGATTAAATTTCCCAGGTGGCACGAGTTGTCTCATCACCTGTTGTCTTTAACAGTAGCGGTTGGGAACAGCAGGGGAGGAGGACTTGGAGAAATTGGAGAGTTGGAAGAGCCAGAGACTGAAAAGTCGAATTGAAACTGTGTATGATTAAAACTTTGTTCAACTCTGCACGCCTGCCTCCTGTGACGTGTGTAGAAGCGACTTCCACAACATGTTTTACATTCTAGTTTCTTCTAAATAGCCACCCTTTGCTCTGATTACTGCTTTGCACACTCTTGGCATTCTCTCGATGAGCTTAAAGAGGTACACTGCAAAAAGTCAGTGTTCAAAAACAAGAAAAAAAAATACAAAAATTAGGGGTATTTTACTTGAACTAAGCAAAATTATCTGCCAATAGAACAAGAAAATTCAGCTTGTCAAGACTTTCCAAAACAAGTACAATTAGCTAACCTCAATTAACCCCAAAGTGCACTTTCTTGGTAGAAAAAAAAAAATTAGACCTTTTTGCTTAATATGTTGAAAAATATTCTTAAATAAGTAAATGCTAGTGCCATTATCTTGACATAATGATATACGCTCTGCATCATGTTTTTTTTTTCATGCTTGAAGTAAGGAATTATTACTTTAAAAAAAGTAGTTTTATACTTGTGAGTGTTGATGACACAGCTTTGCATCAGTTGATATTCTAGTTTCAAGCATGTTTTACTCAATATAGGTAAAAAAAATCTCAGCAACAAGCTGTAATATATTACTGAGATAATTTAGGACCAAAACCCTTAAAACAAGTAAAACACTAACATAAAATCTGCTTAGTGAGAAGAATTATCTTATCAGACAGAAAATAAGCAAATATCACCCATATTTGAGATATTTAATCTTACTTAGATTTCAGTTTTTGCAGTGTAGTCACCTGAAATGGTTTTCACTTCCCAGGTGTCATAGTTTTGATGCCTTCCGTGACAATCTACAATGTAAATAGTCATGAAAATAAAGAAAACGCATTGAAATGAGAAGGTGTGTCCAAACTTTCAACCTGTACTGTACGTATAATCAACGTTTTAACAATGTCTCGTGCCTGCTGGGATGATTTATTTGCTTAACCCATTCCATAATTTAGCCATTAGCAAAGAAAAATCCATAGATTAGCCACACCTTTTGTATAAGCCGCGGGGTTCAAAGCTTGGGAAAAATTTAGCAGCTCTACGCAGGGCTCTCTTCCCCACCCACTCAACCTTTGCACTCCGCAGCGCCTTCAGTTTTTGTTTTGCAAGTTTTGGCACAGCGTTATGTAAAAACGTGCGCTCGGATTGGTTGTTTGGTCTCCAATTAGATCACTTGTTAAATTGCGGACACATGTACGAAAATAGCTCTTAACCACAATGTTAATTCAACGTTACCCACGAGTATTATTTATTTATCTATTTTTATTGTGATTACTTATGGAGTATATTGTGAATAAATTGAGAACAGGAACTGAACAAATGTTTTAGCAACTGTTATGTAAAAGAAAAGGGGTATGATTAAATAAGCTCTGCTTCTTCCTACTCCTTTTCGAACATGTTGAAAAGAGAAACTGGAAATTGTGATGTATCATGTTGTATGCATGCATGTTCGAAATAAAATCAAACTCAACTCAACTCAACAATGTTCAGGTTTAAACTCATATAACTGCCTACCTGTGTGGTCGTGGTGCACCAAGTTGTTGGCTATTGACTCCCTTAGCGGTGATAAATGCTTCCGGGATAATGTAACAAGCAATCTATTGGATACCAAACAGCCAATCAGAGCGTGCATTTTTCCAGCTACATTATCCCGGAAGCATTAGTTCACGGCGAATGGAGTCCTGAATGAGGAACCACAACAACTTGGTGCAGCACAACCAACTAGGTACTGTATTTTTTGCACTTGAAATCCTTTCATTTTCTCAAGAATCGACAATGTGCCTACAACCAGGGGGCTTGGGGCCAGTTTGAAAGAAATAAAAAAATCATGATTTCACTCAATAAAACAGAAACAGTGCAAAATTATCACCCACTTTAAAAATACTTTTGTTCATGAATTCATCTCCTTTGCGACGTTTTTAGCTCAGTTGGTCTCTCACACAGACGACGTGGGTTTGAGCCCCGCTCAAAGCAGTCGGAAAAAACAACACAGCCAAAGGAGAGAGAGAGTACACAATCGCCAGCCGAAGCTGAGCTGTTTGTGATTGACAGCTATGAACACGAATAGTTCCTTTCCGCCATCAAAATCCAGGGCCCCTGGGCTTCAGCCCAAGTGCACCCATGCATTAAGGTGGCTTTGCTTGTAACCCGGTGCGCCTAATGTATGTATTATTTCTGGTTGTGCTTACTGACCTTGAACCAATTGTATCTGGTACCAGTAAAAAGTTCAAGTTGAAGTACCAATGATTGTCACACATACACTAGGTGTGGTGAGATTATCCTCTGCATTTGACCCATCACCCTCACTCCCTGGGAGGTGAGGGGAGCAGTGAGCAGCAACGGTGGCTGCGCCCGGGAATCATTTTTTGTTGATATAACCCCCAATTCCAACCCTAACCTCATTAGTAGATGGCAGTCACACATAAAATGTATGTGTGGACTGCAGGTTGATGCCCCCTGTTCTATAAATGAAGCTATCAAGTACAGGTTAGCATTAGCGAGCCCAAAACGTTGCTGTTTCATTGAGAATATAGAAAATTACACGTGGCGCTCAAAAAAATGTCAAAATGTTCTAGTAGCTTTGAAGCCGCACTGCTTGATGGCTTGTCGGAGCATTGCGGCTACCATAGTCAGACGTACTGTGCTTCAACATATGGTGCGAACCCCAAAATGGCACCTATTAGGAGACACCTGGTGTTTTCTTTCGAACCCATTATGCAAAACCAACTCCTTTTTTTTACCTCTTGGTACCTGCTGTTGTGTTTTTGAGGTTTGCACAAATCTTGAAAATTATAAATCAAACTGTGGAGGCATTGCCGAGATATTTAAGAAATAACCTTGCCTTGCATACTTCCTCAAAACTGGTCGTTACGTCACTGATTGGGAAACCGTCACCGTATTATCCGTATATGGTATAATTGTACCCGTGCGCCCGTCATTGTAGTCTGCGCCTGGGAAGATGTCCTGGGCATGACGTTAAAGTGCATCTGGCAGTGGAGGCTCCTCTATGGGGTCTTGGGGCACTAGGAGGTTAACCCCTTTACTACTGTTACCCCAGGTGGCCCTTGGTAAAGGCCTAGTACCTGACTTCCCCCTAGCCAGGGATACGGTGAAGACCTCAAAAGCGGAACAGGCGGAAGACGGTAGTTTTAAGAACTACCATAACGGCTGCGATGGCGGAAGAAGGCTGCAGCAGAAAAGGGTCCCCAGTCGTCTTGGACTCCATGCCACTGGACCCTGACCCGATTCTGTCAAGGATCGTGTGGTGACTCTGTGCACCAGTCTCCCCACGTTGAACAAAGTCACACACAGGCATCCTCCATAAAGGGATACACCCCTACCAGGAGGATCGTCATACTCGTTCGAGTGACCGCCAATGATGAGTCTGCGCCGTAGTCAATAAACTCATTTTTCTTGTTGTGGGGCATGGACCTGCATCCTCCGCTATGCCATTACTAGTTAAAGTATAGCGTATAGTTCAAATTCATAACTGTCAGTAGACTCCATATGGAAGCACTAAGAACTACAACAAAAGATGACGGGGAGAAGACGCAGTCGAAGTGGAGGCACGTAAATAAGGCCGCCTCCCAAACGGCGCATTCGGACGAGTCATAAAAGCGATTGTAAAACATAATCTATGCAAAATGTTGACCAAAGAACCACCGTTACATGTTATGTAGACCACAAGAAGGTATTTCAAATGTAAAAAAAATTAAAATAAAATCATAATATGACCCCTTTAATGTGCCTTATAATTATGTATGAAAATAGACCCGTTCATCGCCTTATGGTCCGAAAAATACGGTAAGTTGCTTTATTAATTTCAATATTGGAATCAAAGCATTGTATGTAACGCTTTATAAAGTTAAAAGTTAAAGTACCAATTATTGTCACACACACACTAGGTGTGGCGAAATTATTCTCTGCATTTGACCCATGACCCTTGATCACCCCCTGGGAGGTGAGGGGAGCAGTGAGCAGCAGCGGTGGCCGTGCCCGGGAATCATTTATGGTGATTTAACCCCCAATTCCAACCCTTGATGCTGAGTGCCAAGCAGGGAGGCAACGGGTCCCATTTTTATAGTCTTTGGTAGGACTCGGCCGGGGTTTGAACTCTCAACATACCGATCTCAGGGCGGACACTCTAACCACTAGGCCACTGAGTAGACATTGGGGTAAAGAGATATTTTGGTCCATAACAAGTGATCTAATTGGAGACCAAACAGCCAATCCGAGCGTAGATTTGTCCAGTTCTCCGACTGGTTGCTTTTTTACACAAACACAACAGAGGAAAAAGAAAAGCAGTAATTATTGCACATTAATATGGATAACAGCAAACATACAGACATATTAATTAAGCGTAAAATACATTTACATTCACTCAAACTATTTAATTTTTTCACGTGAGTTTAATTTCTTCTCAAAATAGCATGTACATGCTTGCAAAATATTTTTTCTGTGCTCAAAATTATGCACAAATAGAACGCCATAGAATGATAGCAAGGCCAGAGTGTACCGCACCACTATTTTTGTAATACGGAATATGTGCGGAAGTTGTCTGTCCTGTGTGGGAAGCAGATCAGAATCATATCCATATTTAAGTGTTACTTCTTTCTAAACTCCTACAGTCATATTTACATCAGCTAATGTCTCGTGTGGTACAAAGTGCTTGGATTCGAGTGTCCTTGAGTAGACAGGCAGAGCGCTGTTGAGACTGCCATAACATTCCTAAGATAAGGAGCACAGGGCAGTGCTGAGCTTGGGGGGACAGGAGGTGGAGAGGAGACCAATCTGGACTGGGCTGGGGGACGCTGGTGTTCTAGATTGGTCTCACGTTTGTCCTCTAAGCTTGGAGAATAAACCACAAAATACCAACTTCTGCCTGGTGATTGAATATAAACATCAGCATATTGCCATAAAAAGAATCTGGGAGAGACTAGCAATTTGAATTCCCCATTGGAGGAATGCTGGTCAACGCAACAATTTGGGGGCTTCGTCCGAGATGGCACGCTGTTGATTGATGACTTCTTGCAATCTTCTGGACAGACTCAAATGGCCAATACAAGGTGAGCAGAGCCTTTTTATATAAAATCTGCTTTAGGAGTCTGTCCTGAAGTCTGTAAGTCAAACACTGTTTTTTAATCCCAGGCACAGATTGGTGATTTTGATAGATTGATTGCATTTTTGCCGAGCCTGCCATTGCATTAAAATTGTAAATATGTGGTCAACTCACGCCATTGTGTCTCGATTACCGTGACGGGCAGTTTCATTGACGAGTGAACTAATAGTTGGGTGTGGCTCACCCTGGGTTGGTCGCCGCCTAAAAGAGTAACGGGTTAAAGGCCCTCGTATGATATGGAGGTTAGAGGCCTGCATATTGTACGATACATTTAACGGGGTTAAAGGCCGCCGTATGGGTTGGGGTTTAAAGGCTTTCAGGGGTTCGAGGCCCCTGAAAAAAAAAATGGACACAATGGCCAAGGAGTGTGACAGACAAGAATGTGATGGCGGCTGGGGAAAATGTGATGAATCATTACTGTTTAATGATCAATTGAATGCACTGTTGTTGACAATAGAATTAGCAGGTAGAGTTTAAAAAAAAAAAAAAGGAGAACGTTCCTTGAAAGGGTTAAGAGGGAGTTTACAATACTCGAAAAGTCGTGAACTCAAACGTCTGGTAAAATAAAATAAAACAATTTTTAAAAAGTAACTGGAAGTTTTATGGTAAAGTGAAACGCAGAGAGTGTGCTGCTGAGTGTGAGTGTGTGTGTGCGGGAGTGCTTACGCGTGCTCGTGTGTGTGTGTGTGCTGCTGAGTGTGTGTGTGTGTGTGTGCGGGAGTGCTTACGCGTGCTCGTGTGTGTGTGTGCTGCTGAGTGTGTGTGTGTGTGTGTGTGTGTGTGTGTGCGCTGGTGAAAATGGAACACTCAGGGAGAGAATTTAAGAGTTTGGCGTATGATAAAAGTAAACGGGGATTACGTGGAAAAACGAAATGCAGCAAAAGAACCGATGATTAATGACAGAATGGACTCATTGTTTTTTTGTCTGCCGAGCATGCGCAAGACAATTCAAACGACCCGCCCAGACTTTGACTAAGCCACCGCCCCCTACTCCAGTGACAAGAGACGGAGGTATTAACACGCCCCCTCTAAGATTAATCCTGCCTCCGAAAATTAACCCCTTGTACACGTCTGACCATTTTCTCTGGCAGACATTTTTGACACATGACATTAACACTTTGGACATACTACAATATAAGTCTCTTGCCGATGCATACATGCAAGCCATTGTTGACCTTGCTTTCCCACCTGTACCTCCGGGAGGGAACCTTTGGCCAAACACTTTGGACAAAGTTAACCCTGATATACACGGTGCCAAAAACAATATATGGCAGGACATTTTATTCATCCCATGCAAAATAGGGCTAATGACAGAGCAACAAGGAAACGACTACTTAAATTACAGATCGCTGAAGATCAAAGGTTAAAAGAACTAAAAGGTCAAAGATCAGCTAGGGTATATTCAGCAGTGGGTGACCTTGCTTTTGAGTTCCAACAGGTGGAGGAAAGAATCCTCAACAGACGTGCGGTTGGACTCGGGTGGTGGACAACACGATGCTTCAAAGCCGGTCTGGGGTGGATACTGTTTCGGCTGTCACCAGCCTGGTCACTGGAGTCGTGACTGTCCGAACATTTCCGAACAGGAAAGGTTCCGTCGTGCCAACAAACGAACACGAAGGCGGGAAAGAGGACGCCCACATCAGGAGCCGCAGCAGGAAGTACCGACAGGACCTCTGCTGGACATGAGTGTCAACGAACAATGTTATCAGCCACCCATTTCGATTCTGAATGCAGAGGTACCCAAAAAACTGTGTGCTTCCTCTTTAAAGGTCGAAGGCTTTGCTGGGGTCACAAGAAGGTTACCTGTCACCAAACCACTTCCGGTTCAGATTGCTGGACCTCCTTTACAGACTGTACCCTGACATTCAAATCGCAAAGAAGGAACATTCCTGGTGTTACCTGACGGCTCAACCACCCAGCTGCGACACCACTACCAAGACTCCTCCATGAGCTCATACCACAGCCTGAAACAACAGGAATGGCTGACATCCAACTGCTCTAACAGTGAAAACCCTGACTGACTGAGATGCTTCCGTGTGTTCTGCCACCCGACTCGCCATATGTTATGATTATTTATATATGTTGGAACTCAAGGTGTGGCTGCTCATGTTGACCTATCTTTGCAACAGCTAGCATGGTATAAGATGGACACAATAGTGTCCCACATTGTTCCCTTGCTCTCTGTCTCGCCTACAAAACCAAAGAACTTAGGTCCAATGATAAGACACGGCGCAGCTGCCAAACATTACACCGACACCCAAATACCACATTTTCAATTGTTTAGGTTTAGCCCATGGTTATGTTAAACGCATAACTATGGGCTGCACTTTAGACACCTGTAGGCTACGAGGAGCTAGCAGCTACACAACAGCTGAGCTAAAACGACACATTACACATTTAAGCATATCAAATAATTATAGTTGCTCATTACATACACATAGTCGTCAAGACAGAAGTCTGATAGAAAGTATTCAGTAACAAACGTGTCTGCATCATTCAACTTTCTACAACATGAGCTTGACTTAATGAATTATTGGGGCCACCAGGTGTGGTAAAATTTCAAAATACTATTGCTAAAGCATTCGCCATAAGGGTAGTATTTTTCTAGTATTGGTGACAATATAAATATAAGCATATTTTGTTACTTTCACCATATTGAATAAGTTACATAAAAGTTAGGGTTTAGTTGAGTTTGAGTTATTTGTGATATTGCTAAGGGGTCCCCTACCCTGACAACACCCCCCAGTGGACCATAGAGGCTAAAGAGACAATCATTGACCTCAAACATGACCTGTCCTCCGCTACTTGACTATTAGCTGACCTTTTTCTTAGATGTTTCTGAAAGTGATAGTATGACTAACACAGTCCTTTTTTCAGAAACAGAAGGGGGTGAGTGAGGGTGGATACAGACTCCTTGGAACAAAATCGACAATCATCCGACTCTGACACATTCCATAGTTTTAACATTTTTCCCGTGGGTAAGAAGTTATAACTAATTTTAATTTGAAAATAACGATTTTACACAACGATAGTAGTTAAGTAGATCAAATTTAGAATATGGAGGAGGTGAGGGTGAACCATGTATAGTCTTTGATTTCACTGATATGATCAATACGGTACAAGGGAAAAGGTACGTACTGACTTGTGTTGACAATCACAGTGGTTGGCCGGAAGCAACAACTACCTCAAAAGAGGATGCAATATCAGTAATTAAATGACTTGTGAATGACCTAGTACCCCGACATGGTTTCCCCAAAAAGATTAGGTCAGACAACGGCAACCATTTTAAAAAAAATACTCACTTAGCCTTGGTCGAAAAGGCTTTCGGACTAGAACTCAGGTTTGGGGTACCATCCTGAGTCCCAAGGTAAGGTTGAAAGGATGGACCAGAACATTAAAAACTAATTGGCTAAAATCTGTGCACAGACCAAATTTAATTGAATTGACATGTTGCAATTAGTGCTAATGATCAATCGAAGGTCCGTGAAAAAATTGTTTTACCGCCCTTTGAGTTTTTCACTCTATGAGCTGCATACAGGTCAACGCTTCCCAGGACCAGCAGCCCCCCATGGAAGGAGGAATCAGCGTAAAACCAAAATGGTATTTTACACAAAAAATTGCAGAATTTGTGTGCCAGTTCTTCTGTACAGATTCCCTTCCGCCCGCTGAGAGGGTCAAGATCAAGGTCATCAAACGCAAGTGGACGGGGCCCAGGTGGACTGGTCCCTTCAAGGTCGTGGAACGGACGTCCCACGCCCTTCGACTGGCTGGTAAAGGGGACACCTGGTACCACCTCTCCCTCTGCACTACTGCTGAAGAACCTGACAGATTACCAGCGGATATCATTGCTGACATCGCCACAACATCTGCCCCTCAGCCCAGGAGACGAGAGAGATTTTCTACCTACATTACTCTTTTCAACTTCTATATTGTATATCCTTGTGTGAGACCAATCCAGTATGCTAAGTGTTTCTTAGTTTTTCCTGCTTGTTTTCAGCATAACTATATGTGTCGTTACATTAAGTGAAAAGTTTGATGTTTATCCCCGTTTTGTTACCTAAATTACTCTGATATTGATAGACAAAAGGCAGGATGTTACACCCGACTAGTATTCCCTGACGGACTGGTGCTTGGGCATGTTCTACTGTCTTTGTGTCTCAGTTCATCCTTCCTGACGACAGTGACTGACAAGTGTCTAAGAACATACAGCGGACTTTAAATAGACTGGGTCAAAGGGGCTAGCAAGACTTATTTTTTGACCTGTGCAGTGTGATTAAGTACGGGGGACACAATAGCTATTACCGTGGTAATAACCTCAATATTTGTTACGACCCAACCTTGAACCATTGGTGTCGGATGCAGACAACATACTATGGTAAGTGGTGCCCATCGTCCCTTTTATGTTGTTTTGGGGGTTGACCTGACTGATACAGACTCTAAAGGAATTATTAAAATGAATGTCCTTGAGAGGGCGTTAACTACCTCTACACCCTCTGTAGCACCTAAAGTGCCACCCCACCTCGGTGGTGTTTCAAAGGCTCTCACATCTGTGCCTGCTAATGGCATCACCACCGAAGGCCTGGTAACTTTGACCTTAGGAGTGGGTGCAGACAACCTGTGGCTCAGGTGGAGGCCAAAACCTGGGTGACTGTGTTGCTTCTCCTGCTGGACGTCCTTTTTCCCACACTTACCCCGCCCCTTTTAAGTTGACTGACATGTGTACCCTTTTGTTGACAATGCCACCCGACTTCTACCCTTTGTGGCCCAAAAGCTGAATTACACGCGTTTTCAAATTACAGGACCCTCTTCGTCCCCCAACAAATTGGGTGACATTAACCGTTACTGGTGCACCACACTGATAGATGGCTCTAGGATAGGCCCCTGGGCACGAGCTGACTTATTCTGGTGTTGTGAGGAGCACAGATTGTACATTAGAATCCCGACGTCAGCCGTTGGGCTTTGTGCTATGGTTAGACTGGTGACCCCAGTCACCAAATTAACACCCCTTGGAACTCCTGTTTCAGCGGCCTCTCTAACTCCCCACCGCCATTGAGACTAACCAACCTGACTCGTGACACAGTCGAGAGACTTGCTGAACAACCTCCCTCAAGACCATCCAGAACCGCATAGCCCCTTGTGCTAAGCGTCACTAAAGGGGGTCTAGCAAAGTGGTAACTTTAAGACTTTAATGTGGGGCGTGCTTTATAAGTTTTGTACAAGTAATAAAGATCTTATTAGAAGATCTTAAAGGGGGACTTGTGGGAAGCAGATCAGAATCATATCCATATTTAAGTGTTACTTCTTTCTAAACTCCTATAGTCATATTTACATCAGCTAATGTCTCGTGTGGTACAAAGTGCTTGGATTCGAGTGTCCTTGAGTAGACAGGCAGAGCGCTGTTGAGACTGCCATAACATTCCTAAGATAAGGAGCACAGGGCAGTGCTGAGCTTGGGGGGACAGGAGGTGGAGAGGAGACCGATCTGGACCGGGCTGGGGAACGCTGGTGTGTTAGATTGGTCTCACGTTTGTCCTCTAAGCTTGGAGAATAAACCACAAAATACCAACTTCTGCCTGGTGATTGAATATAAACATCAGCATATTGCCATAAAAAGAATCTGGGAGAGACTAGCAATTTGAATTCCCCATTGGAGGAATGCTGGTCAATGCAACACCTGGAAGGAGCCAACCCGTATTTGCACCGAACACGTCATTCTCCCCGGTTTTCTCAGGAAAATAAGGCCGGGTAAAGGGCGTATTTAATAGCTATAATTTGCCGTGGCATTTTTCTGCATTTTTGCCGCACCTTCGCCCTCGCCATGGTCACCTTTAAGCCCCTTTTCTGCAGCTATAATGGGTTTTATACAAGAGGAAGAGAATTTCCCATTCTGAAAGTGCCCTAGTAGTGTGAGGAGATGGTGACCTTTTTAAAAGTGTTGAGGGAAATGTAACCAGAGGTGTGTGTGAAATTCCCCAAGTAATCTCATTAAATACAATTTTATTTTTTATCTTTTTTTAGGGATGTCCAATAATGGCTTTTTGCCGATATCCGATATTCCGATATTATCCAACTCTTAATTACCGATACCGATATCAACCGATACAGATATATACAGTCGTGGAATTAACACATTATTATGCCTAATTTGGACAACCAGGTATGGTGAAGATAAGGTCCTTTTTTAAAAATAAAATAAAATAAGATAAATAAATTAAAAACATTTTCTTGAATAAAAAAAAAGTAAAACAATATAAAAACAGTTACATAGAAACTAGTAATTAATGAAAATGAGTAAAATTAACTGTTAAAGGTTAGTACTATTAGTGGACCAGCAGCACACACAATCATGTGTGCTTATGGACTGTGTCCCTTGCAGACTGTATTGATATATATTGATATATAATGTAGGAACCAGAATATTAATAACAGAAAGAAACAACCCTTTTGTGTGAATGAGTGTGAATGGGTGTAAATGGGGGAGGGAGGTTATTTGGGTTGGTGCACTAATTGTAAGTGTATCTTGTGTTTTTTATGTTGATTTAATAAATACAAAATAAATAAATAAATAAACGATACCGATAATAAAAAAAATTATACCGATAATTTTCGATATTACATTTCAAAGCATTTATTGGCATCACTATTTTTTTTTCATTCAGGTTGCAGCAAGTCAATAGACATATTTCCACCAAGTGCTAATGGTGGTTATCACAAGGAAGTAATCAGTCACCGATGACTGCAGTGTTAAGCCTCTTCCATCATACCTTGATAGTAAGTTATGTTATTAAAGGGCCCCTCTGGTTCTGACAACGTTTCCACTTATTTCATAGTCTGGACCTAAAAATGTTGTCTACAGTTCACATTCCGCCCTACAGAAGACTGGAGACGATTTCATATTGCTTAGTTCGTGTTTTGGTAGCTTCTTCATCCCGAATCATGGCTTTTTCCCGCAGAATTTGAGGGAATGATCAAATTCTATTTATCGGTTGTGCTTTTTTTTCTTCTATTCAGTCTTCTAGCCGTCCATGGCGTTTCTACTTGTGTGAATTCTTCATTCATCACTCGAAGCAACGTTTGTATGTTTTACAATAGAACTAAAACTGCTCATACTTACGAAACCGTCCCATGTGTGATGTCTGTAGGAGTGTTTTCATGCATATTTGTACATGATATCGTCATTACCATGAATTGATTACCGTGGACCCCGACTTAAACAAGTTGAAAAACTTATTCGGGTGTTACCATTTAGTGGTCAATTGTACAGAATATGTACTGTTCTGTGCAATCTACTAATAAAAGTTTCAATCAATCAATCAAAGCAATAGCCAATATGCTCACAAGTTTACGAGTGTCTGTGTTAGTATTATTCACTTTTTGTATTGTTTCAATTTCACAAATTCCTCAGTAAATTCACCAAAGCGTCACCGTGGAAGTATTGAGTCTGTTTAGCTGATTGGAGAGCTAGCTTCCGCAGCTGGTGGGTCCATGACGATGACTTCTGTTTTGTTTGATCAGCCCTTTTACTGCTGTGTTACAGGCACCGTTTGGAAACAATTAAGGTATATAAATAAACGTTTACAAAATATTTCTGAGTAAATAACTAATTTCAAAATGTATATATCTGCAGCTTATAGTCCGGTGTGGCTAATATATGGAAAAATGTTTTGTTGTTCTAAAATGTTGTGTGTGCGGCTTATATATTGCGCTGTTTTCCAAAAAATACAGTAATTAAAAAAATATAAAGTACATAAAAAATAATTACACGATTACTCAAAAACTAATTGATATTACAGGCAATGACTACCAGATTAATTTCAGAAGGAAAAAAAATGTATTAAGAGAACATGTTAGTGAAATGTTGTTCATCCGAACCCTTTGGGTCCTTTAAATTATGAATAAAAATGTATCCTGTAATATGTTTACACTGCAGGTCATTTCAGATATGTGACCGTTATCTGATTTGTATGTATGTGTAAAAAGCCAAAACAATACATATATTTGCAAGAAGTAACCAAGAGATTGAAATAAATGTACCTAAGAAAACTCAATGTAATAAAGTAAAAGTAATGTTTCTTCTTCACAAAAAGAGAAGTATGTTGCATTACGGCTACGTTCACACTGCAGGGTCGGATGTTGAATTTGTCGTTTTGTCAAATCCGATCCTTTTAGTGGCTGTTGACATTACAAAAAAAAAAGTGATTTCTGATGTGAATGCAATCTGACCCGCATGCAGACATGACGTCATAAGGTCGCACGCACTGCAGTGTTTACGGAAGTAAACATGGCTTCCACTCTAGTCGGTCTCAGTTCTGGTGCATTTGTGGCAATTTGGAGGATTTCGTGCAATCAAAGTCAACATTTTCTGAACCAAATTATTGCGATAGAAGATTAAGAAGGAAGACGACAAGTATTTTGGCAGTTTTGTGGGGTATTTTGTTCCGATGTTCGCTTGAAGAGCGTGTCTGTGGGCGAGCAGTCAGAAACAGGATAGGTGGAACTTTCACGAGTTCCTAAAACATATTATTTTCACCTTTTTTCTGTCAACTATTCATTTTGTAACCGTCTATTCTGGCGAATAATTATGACAATATGAATTATTAAAGGGCCCCTCTAATTCTGACAATGTTGCCACTTAGTTCATAGTCTGGACCTAAAAATTATGTCTACAGTTCACATTCCGCCCTACAGAAGACTGGAGCCAATTTCATATTGCGTAGTTCGTGTTTTGGTAGCTTCTTCATCCCGAATCAAGGCTTTTTCACACAGAATTTGAGGGAATGATCAAATTCCATTTATCGGTGGTGCTTTTTTTTTTCTATTCAGTCTTCTAGCCCAGTGTTTTTCAACCTTTTTTTAACAAAGCCAATGAGTTGTTTTTTCATTGAAAGGCACACCGCGAGCAGAAAATATAAAAAAAATGTAACTCAGTAGCCTATATTGACAACGTAAAGTCCTTCTCATCAAGTACCCAACGCAATTGTTCGATATGAATCCAAACCATAACCATAACCCTCCATCCATCACCAATTGTCTCGTCTCAAAATGGGCGTCCAACGCAATGAGCTACCTGCTGCCACCTACTGATATGGAAGAGTATCACATGGTTACTCTGCCGATCTCTAGACAGCACAGACACTCAACAACGGCACATTGTTTGCAGGTTAATGATAATTATGGGTTTGCAAACAAATATTTTTTAAGACCAATTATGTGAATTTGCATAATTTCCCACAACAGGTTGAAAAACACTGTTCTAGCCGTCCATAGCGTTCTACTTGTGTGAACTCTTCATTCATCACTCCAAGCAACGTTTGTATGTTTTACGATATAACTAAAATTGTTTATACTTACGAAATCGTCCCATGTGTGACGTCTATAGGAGTGTTTTCATACTCTGACAAGTATAATTTGTCAAAAACTTACTTAAAGGCCTACTGAAACCCACTACTACCGACCACGCAGTCTGATAGTTTATATATCAATGATGAAATCTTAACATTGCAACACATGCCAATACGGCCGGGTTACATTACTAAAGTGCAATTTTAAATTTTGCGCGGAATATCCTGCTGAAAACGTCTCGGTATGATGATGCCTGCGCGTGACGTCACGGATTGTAGAGGACATTTTGGGACAGCATTGTGGCCAGCTATTAAGTCGTCTGTTTTCATCGCAAAATTCCACAGTATTCTGGACATCTGTGTTGGTGAATTTTTTGCAATTTGTTCAATGAACAATGGAGACAGCAAAGAAGAAAGCTGCAGGTGGGAAGCGGTGTATTTCGGACGGCTGCAGCAACACAAATACGTAGCCGGTGTTTCATTGTTTACATTCCCGAAAGATGACAGTCAAGCTTTACCATTGGCCTGTGGAGAACTGGGACAACAGAGACTCTTACCAGGAGGACTTTGAGTTGGAAACGCAGACACGGTACCGTGAGTACGCAACCAGAATGTTGCCATAAGCATTTTGTTTAATTTGTATGTGTAACGCAGTACGCAGCTGCGGCTTCCAAACATTTGATCGCTTGCCCGTACGTGCGTGCCGCTATGTGCATGTCACGTACGTAGCTTTGGGGACTTTGGGGAAATATATGTGCTGTTTGAACTTTGGGGAGGTGAACGGTACTTTGGGCTGTGGGATTGAGTGTGTTGTGCGGGTGTTTGAGTTGTATTGGCGGGTTTTCTGGACGGGAGGGGGGAGGTGTTTGTTATGCGGGATTAATTTGTGGCATATTAAATATAAGCCTGGTTGTTTCTGTGTGGAGTTTGCATGTTCTCCCCGTGACTGCGTGGGTTCTCTCCGGGTACTCCGGCTTCCTCCCACCTCCAAAAACATGCACCTGGGGATAAGCTGATTGGCAACACTGAATTGGCCCTAGTGTGTGAATGTGAGTGTGAATGTTGTCTGTCTATCTGTGTTGGCCCTGCGATGAGTTGGCGACTTTCTCGGTCCGAATCGCTGTCGCTGCTGGTGGCCATGATTGCAAACAATGTGCAGATGTGAGGAGCTCCACAACCTGTGACGTCACGCGCATATCGTCTGCTACTTCTGGTACAGGCAAGGCTTTTTTATCAGCGACCAAAAGTTGCGAACTTTATTGTCGATGTTCTCTACTAAATCCTTTCAGCAAAAATATAGCAATATCACAAAATGATCAAGTATGACACATAAAATGGACCTGCTATCCCCGTTTAAAAAAGAAAATGGCAGTTCAGTAGGCCTTTAACGCGTTACTACCCACCTATGGTATGTTTTATTTCTAGAAAAAATAACATTGTTAAAACGGTCCTAACAAGATCATCTGTTTTGTTGACGATTATGTCGATCTGCAATAGGGTAAAAAATGGATGAATTCAAGTTATTATTGTGTTAACCTATTTGACAAGTGCAAGTTTAAATAATGTCTCACCGTCGCATTTCGAGTTTAAATAACGAAGCGGCGTTGTCTTTTATGCAAAAAAAATCAAATAAAAAACCTGTAATCAAGCGAGTAGCGATCTGAAACGACCTGGGGAAGGGGTGCATCGGAGCGGCAGAGGCGGTTTCAGGTCGGCCCGTTGGCGCCGTGGCAAGCGTGACAGTGCTGCAGGATCAGAATCACTCACGCTGTCTGACTGGTGTGCTTTGTGTTAATTAGCTCCCTCTGTTCCTCTCTCGCTTCGCTCCGGCGTTCAGCGGCGAGGTCTGTAAATCTGCAAACAAATGTCAGAACCAACCCCTCCTCCTTGCTTTTCTTCCCCGCACGCGATTGCTACATACACCCCACCTTGCCTCCACACATCAGACCAGTTTAACCGCGCGGAGAGCTTATGAAGTCATCCACACTCCATTTTGACAAGCTCACTCGCATCGCATCATTCCAGTTGTGTTTAGTGATGCTTTGGGAATCTCTATGAGATGGGGAGAAAGGGAGACAAATTATTTCTATTCGCTCTCTCTCTCTCTCTCTCTACCGTCAGCAAAAAAAAAAAAAAAAAGCAATAAAAACACTGCAGTCAGGCTAAGCATTATTGGAAAACCATCTTCTCGGCTTTTACTGACCTTTAACACGGCATACCTGTAGGCGACTGTGCTGGGATAAAATGCACGATTACAGTAACACGGTGACACATGCTTTATTGTTGTCGCCACACAAAAAACCCAACACAAACACAGCTGCACTTCATGTTTGACCCACTTCAGGACTTCACCTTTGTTAGAAGGCAGTGATTGACACAGCGGCAGACCTGCAGGCTTTGTTCCAGGGTGGAGAGGGCTCGCAGGGGGCGGGGCTTAGAACGCTGCGGAGGAGGGCAAGGGACTGAGGACACCTGGTGGTGAAAAAGCACTACTGCGCACAAATTCACACTGTCAATTGATCGGTTAATGACCCCTGACCCCGCAACCCTGAAGAGTCCGCTTGATGCGTCGATGCCTCAGCCTGAAATTAATTGCATCCTACAGCTCTTTAATTACTTGTTGTACAATCGTGCTAACAATTTATGTTGTTTCAAATTAAAAGTTGTTTTTTTCTATACAGGGTGGGGTACACTCAAAGTAGTAGCATCCAGACACACTATAATACAAATATTTGATCACAGGGGTGTTCAAACTTTTTGACTTGGGGGCCGCATTGGGCTAAAATAATTTGGTCGAGGGCCGAAAGCCGACTGCATGTAAAGTAGGATGGATGGATGGATGCATGGATGGATTGATCGATGGATGGATGGACGGACGGACGGACAGATGGATGATAGATGGATGATATATGGATGGATGGATGGATGATGGATGGATGATAGATGGATGCATGATAGATGGATGGATGATAGATGGATAATAGATGGGTGGATGGATGATGGATGATGGATGGATGGATGGATGGATGAATGGATGATAGATGGATGGATGATAGATGGATGGATGATAGATGGATGATAGATGGATGATAGATGGATGATAGATGGATGGATGATAGATGGATGGATGATGGATGGATGCTAGATGGATGGATTATATATGGATGGATGATAGGTGGATGGATGATAGATGGATGGATGGATGGATGATAGATGGATGATAGATGGATGGATGATAGATGGATGATGGATGGATGTTAGATAGATATTTTTGTATATATACATATATATACGTTAAGTCAGGAAAAAACACAGAGGCTATTTCATCCCTACAAGCCTGTTTCGCAAGCTAAAATAAAATCCCCTGAAGAGCAGGGAAACCTGCGAAACAGGCTTGTAGGGATGAAATAGCCTCTGTATTTTTTCCTGACCTAACGTACATCCCGCATTGAGCACTGTATAATGGATAAACCACAGAAACCTCGAATATATATATATATATATACATATATATATATATATATACATTTATGTATTCTACATATTATTATAATATAATGGATATATAATTAATAATTATTAATATAATTAAAATAATTGAATGATAAGAGTATGTAAAGTTGTAAATCTAACTTGTATACTTCTGTGGCAACCTCCTTAAAGTTATGTAATTAATCAGACATATTAAGCAGCTAAAATGTGCAAAACGTGCAAAAGATGGAGAGAGTTTTGCATTTTTAGAGTGCATGGCTGTTTTGTTATCGTGTCCACTAAGTTCAGTGAGCAGTTTGTGTTGTGTGTGACCATGTCCAATGACATTTTGTGCTGGTTGGGATTTGTTTTATTGTATAATTTGCACCATGACTAGGGGAGGTTGTTTGCATTGGGTCATACAAGTGAATGCTGTGCACACTTCCTGTAAGTGCATAATTAAAGTTTGTTGACCTGATTTTCTAACGTTGTCCGCTAGAAGATGACATATAAGCAGCATCAAAATTGTGAGACTATTTAAATGAATGAAATCTCCCTGTGGATATAAGTCCTTAACTCATGACGTCTCACGCGTGCCGTAGTTTTAGCAAATCAGCACTCCAGATGGGGCTCTAGTTTTATGTCTTCATTCCCTGATAAAAATGCACACAGAACATTTTCTCATTAATACAATTGTGCGGGCGATAGTAACAGACGGCAGGGCATTTACAAGTCAACACCGGACAGACCATTTTCGCGAAAACAAATATTCAGAGAATGCTTTCAATTACCAAATCACTTTGGTTCCGGGTTGCCAGGCAACATTAGTGCAAACAGCCACTGCTTCCATTCACTTTCAGACTCTCTGGTGATTTGTCTTGTGTTGTTTATGCACATTAGTCAGAGAGGGAACAAAGGGAGGACTCAAGAAATGGAATGTGTATGAATGGGTTACAGCACAAAGCTAAATCTAAAAAAAAAAAACATATTTGGCCCTCTTGTGATCGTTAATTATAATCAGTGTGTTTTGTTGTTCCCTATTGTACTGTTCGATGCAATATTCCCTTGTGGATGAATTG